>NW_024412376.1:120517503-120659549 GCF_014898765.1 Herpailurus yagouaroundi | reverse complement strand
ATATATATATATATATATATATATATATATATATATATACACATTTACATTTGATGGTACAGCAAAACACAGAGCCCTGAGGTAATAAAATTAATTCCCTTGATTTATAAAGGTATTTGTAAATTATATTAGCATACATCTTTTTATCTAATTATCCCATCAATCCTAGGAGTATACAGGGCAAGTGTTACATGTTACAGATGAGGAAATTGGTACCTAAGACAAAGCAGTGATAAACAATGGAAATGGGACTAGAAAACTGGTTTTTGTCCTTGCATCTCGACCTCTTGTTATTTTTACACTACAACTCCAGGTGCATCAGGAAAGACAAATTAGGGTGAATGTAATAAGAATAGTCTAATAAACAGGGGCACCTGGGTGACTCAGTCGGTTAAGCATCTGACGTCAGCTCAGGTCATGATCTCATGGTTCATGGGTTTGAGCCCCACTTCAGGCTCTGTGCTGACAGCTCAGAGCCTGGAGCCTGCTCCGGATTCTGTGTCTCCCTCTATCTCTGCCCCACCCTGGTTCTCTCTCTCTCTCTCAAAAATGAATATACATTTTTAAAAATTAGAGAAAAAGTATAATAAACAAACAAGCAGACAGAACTAAACTAGGAGAGTATAAAAATGGATATTATCCAGAAATGTCACAGTGATACTCCAGAATATATTTTGGGGGGAAAAAATATATAAGTGGTGGAAAAGCTCTGTGAGACATGAAAAGGGAGAATGGGCAATAGGTTTGATGCTACTGCTCAATTTTACATCATCATTCTGCTTGGTTAGGTAAGCTACAGAACATTCCTTTACAAAGTATTTTAAAGATGTATTACCCAGGGTTCTCCAGAGAAATAGAACCAGTAGGAGTTAAATAAGTAAATGAAATGAAATCTATATTTATTTATAAATTTAATATTTATTACTTTATTATATTTTTATTACAAATTATTATAAATTAAATAAATATATATGATGAGAGAGATTTATTATGTTATTATAAAGAATTAACTCACATGGTTATAGACACTGGCTAGTCTAGAATCTGTAGTGGGCTGCCAGGCCGGAGATGCAGGAAAGCCAGTGTTCCTGTTCTAATTGAAAGGCCAGTTAGTTGGAGATGCAGGAGAATTGACAATGCTGATGAAGTCTGAAGTCAGTCTGCTGGAGAGTTCTCTTTTGCTCAAGGTAGGCCACTTTGTTCTCTTTAAGCTTTCAACTGATTGGGTGAGGCCCACCCACATTATGGAGGGTAATCTGCTTTACACAAAGTTCACCATTTAAATGTTAGTCTCAGCTAAAAAATATTCTCCAGTCAATACATTAAATTAACCATCACAATGGGAATATCCTAAATAAGAAACTAAATATCCAGAGATGAAAATTACATTTTGCTCTATAATTTCCACCTTGGTTTTTAAAAAGTGATGTAATAAATATTTGCTGAATATCTACTGGGTGTCATGCTGTCTTCCAGGCTTTAATGATACATTGGTGAAAGTGACACACAAGGTTCTCATCCTTATGCTTTTTATAGGGCCATTATCACCAATAATTTAATTCAGAGGCAGTGGTATTTGAATGACTTGGGTTGTTTAAAGCAAAGATCTGTTTCCCCACTGTACACATAAGGTCTTTCTCCCCATGGGAAAAGTCTTCCTTTGAGATCTGAAGTAACATAAACTCTTCAGTAATTTGTGGCAGATGGAAGCATTTAGCAATGGTTAGTGAAAGACCTCTGAAAACCTACACTGAGAGAAAGCAGAATTAAATGTTTTTAAAATCTTTCTATATTTTCTATCAATTTATATTGAGATCACTTTTACCAGAAGGCTTTACATGGAAATATAATTTGTTTAAAGTGCCGCTTACAGTATACTAAGAGTGCCAGTATTGAAAACAGGTTTGAGAGGTAATATTACATGTGTATGTATATTGTATTTTGTAACATCTCTTTGCTCTAAATGTAAAATAAAGCACTTACTATAAACCAGAAAGCTTGTTTTTATTGTTTTGTTCTATTTTACACTTACTAAGTTATTCAATATTAATAAATTTTATGTGAGGCTAATATTTACCCTAAAGAAAAACCTAAAGACAAATTTTATTTAGGAATGCTTGCTTATTGAAATATATACCCTCTGCATTAGATTCCTGATTGCTATAACAAATTACTAAAAACTTGATGTCTTCAAACAACAGAAATTATTTTCTCACATTTCTGGAGGCTAGAAGCTCTGTCAATAGCACTACACTAAATCAAGGTATCAGAAGAGCCATTCTCCCAGTGCTTGATGGGAGAACACATTCCTTGGCTTTTTTGGTTTCTGTTGGCTACTGGGATTCCTTGGACTGTAGTCACATCACTCAAATCTTCAAGACCATCATCTTCACATCTTTCTCTGTTCCATTTAAATATATTTCTTCTCTGTGTCTGTGTAAAATCACCCTCATACTTTGTAAGACTTCTTTGATTGAATTTAGTGCCAGCTGGATAATCCAGGAGAATCTCTTAGCCTCAAGATCTTTAACTGAATTATATCAGCAATGACGTTTTTTTCTTTTGCAACATTTATAGGTTCTGGGTCTTAGGACCTCATATCTTTGGGTGGCCATTAGTCAGTCTACTACACTTTCCTTGCAACACATGATTAATTTTCATTTTCATTAATGAGTCACTCAAGAGAAATTATATTGTGGTACTGTAACAAAAAGCCTGAGAATATTGGTTTCTTAAAACAACAAGTGTTTATTTTTCTCTCATGTTACATATCCGTCAGTGTCCTTATACAAGGATTCAGAATGACTGAGCCTTTACTCCTGGGAATATGGCCTGGCACTGTGGGGGCCTGTGTGAATGTACACCATTAAGTTTTTTTTTTAATTTTTTTAAAGTTTATTTATTTATTTTGAGAGAGAGAGCAAGTGGGGGAGGGGCAAGAGAGAAGGAAAGAGAGAATCCCAAGCAGGCCCTGCAGTTTCAGCACATAGCCCAATGTAGGGCACGAACTCACAAACCATGAGATCATGACATGAGCTGCAGTCAGATGCTTAACCTACTGAGCCAGGCGCCCCTACACCATTAACTTTAAAGACTGCCCATGAAAGCTCGCTTTTCACTGGCTACTCCTAGCCTTTTTAGATCCTACTGTGTGCCTACAAAGGGAAGAACCAGAAATTTGGTTAATATCTCTATAATGATGAAGTTTTGTGTTTCAGGTCAAAACCCCAATATGATATAGAGAAAATTGATTTGGGGTAAAAGTTGGGAATAAACTGAACTTACATAGAATGATGGGGTTTATCAACAGCATCAAGATTTTAACTCAGAAATTCTGTTTGAAGATTTTAAGTAGACATTTAGAAAATACCATATTACTTTTAATATATTATCTACTGAATAATAGGCTACCTTAAAATATGTCAGGTACTATCTAGAAGACCTGGACTATTTTCCTTTAATTGCTATTGTTCAAATTTGGAAGCATAATTGAACTAGGTACTGCTATGTGGATGGGTCTACACGTATTTCCCTGAGGTACTTACTGGGGAAAGATGTGATATGTCTCATACAATCTATGAATAAGAAGGTTTTTGTGACTTTGATGTTTGTCTTTTGAGTTGCTTCTTCAGCAGAAAGAAGATAGAAAATACAGGTTTTTATGTAGGGTCGAACAAAGGGCAGTGGCCAGTGAAAATGATGCTGAATTATTGAAGTGTTATGAAACTAGGAGAACTTGAAATCAGTTTTAGATATTTGCAGTAAGGCCAGGGTCCTAAGAGAAAGCTTGAAGCACTTCTTTTGGGTGGATAGCATTTGCCAAGAATGTACCCTCAGCATTGGCAAAGAGACACATTTGTTTGATCATCTTGACAGAGAGGTTGTAGGAAATAAATGTTTTTCATATAAAGGAACATGGTGATATGATTTACATGAAAGCATGTTATAAAGTAGAAAGCACTATGCAAGTGTAGACTTCTTTATCCCTGAAATTTAATGAGTTAATTTATTGGAATATCTCAGAATTTATAGCTCAACTATATAGGTAGAATGCATATACTTTTTACACATTGAGAGGCATGATATTGGACATGCAAAAGTCAGTGGGAGGAATGTTCCAGTCAGAGGAAATAAAGGCAATAAGGCCATGAGTTAAAAGTGAGTATGAGGAAGTAGAGGGAAAATATAAGGATAAAATATAGAACTGGTAGGCAAGGGGCCGATTAAGTTGGAGCTTTAAATGAAAGCAGAGTATTGATGAAACTATTAAAATACTCCAGATAGAGAATGAGAGAGAATCCTAGTCCACAGGGGCTGTTGAGTCAAAAGAAGGAGGTAACATTAGGCTGTACCTAAACGGAATGTGCACCTCATTTACTACCTTCTACCAGCTTTGCCTGAGATCTGTGATCACAGATCTATAGTCATAGGACTGGTCTCCCAGTGTCTTCTGTCACTCTTTGATCTCTATAGTATTTGTATTTGGAGTCATCCTCAGATAGTGTTTTGGATCTGTCTGATTCAACCTGAGTTATAATGTGCACTTATTTCTTATTCATTTTTTTTCTTATTTGCTTTGGGAGGTTCTCTAAATGAATGGCACTTTGGAAGCAGCAGAAGGAACAGGCACTGCTGAGCAAACACAGTTAATGGCATGGACAGAAATCTTGAGATAAGAATGAAAATGAATAATGACTCATAAGGGATTTGAGAAGAAAATGATTGATTTGAAAACTGTTCCAAAGTGTATGAGTAATTGGTGTCTATGAAGGCAGGAAATAAAATAATGGAAGAGAAGAAAATCCTAATTGTATAATCCCATACATTTTCCACAGAGAAAGGAAAGCTTGAATTTACAAACTGAGAAGCTGTACAGTCCAGCAATTGTACTTCCACAAATTTATTCTAAATATATAGTAATGCATATTAGCAAAATGGTATATGTAAACTAAGACTCATAGGAGCAATGTTAATACAATAAAAGAGTGTATATAATTTCTATCAATATAACTCATTAAATGAACTATAGTACATTTATACAATGCCATATTATACACATGTTTTTAAAAAAGCAGTTCTAAAATTTAATTTTCATTAAGTTTATTTATTAGAGAGAGACAGGGGCACCTGGTGGCTCAGTTAGTTAAGTGTCTGACTTCAGCTCAGGTCATAATCTCACGGTTTGTGAGTTCGAGCCCCACTTCAGGCTCTGTGCTCACAGCTCAGAGCCTGGAGCCTGTTTCGGATTCTGTCTCCCTCTCTCTCTCACTCTGCCCTCTCCCCTGTTCTCTCTCTCTCTCTCTCTCTCTGTCTGTCTCAAAAATAAATAAACATTAAAATAATTTTATTAGAGACAGAGCAAGTGAGTGGGGGAGGGGCAGAGAGAGAAGGAGAGAGAATCCCAAGCAGGTTGCACGCTGTCAGTGCAGAGCCTGATGTGGGACTTGAACTCATGAACCATGAGATCATGACCTGAGTGAAAACCAAGAGTACAACACTTAACTGACTAAGCCACCCAGGCACTCCAAAATTAAGCAGTTCTAAGAACTAATATGGAAGATCTCTAAATCATATGTTTGGGTGAAAAAGAATGCTAGAGAAGGATAAGTGTGTGTGAATGTGTGTGCATGTGTGCCCGTGTATGCATGTACTTTCACACACAGTGTGTTCGTTCACTTCCTCTGAGAAGACACCAGCACAGGATTAGTTGTGTAAAACATTTATTGGAGGAAATATTTTTGAGGGGGAAAGGAGAGAGAGTCACAGGAGGTGGGGAAAGTTGTGAGACTGTCATGGTATTCATCCCCTAGGAAGGGAAAGAAAGAAATGTGATTGGTTTTGGAAGAATCACAGACTACAACACTAACTTTGGTCAAGCTGATTGGGATTCTTCAAGTCAAAGTCACCCAATGACTGTGTCCTATATCTTAGAAAAAAACAAAAAAACAAACTAAAAAAACCAGGCCTGCATGCTCACTCATTGGTTGGACATAGTCCACGGGCATCAGTGGATTTCAGTGATTTCAGAGGGCAGCACCTAGGGCTGTTGGTCAGTTACACGCCCTGAAACAGGAGACCAGAGATGCACATTTTCATGGCTGCTATAATTCATTCTTTTTATGAAAAAGATCTATTTTACATGAAAATTTGGGAATAGCTCCCCCATAGCTCTCCCATCCATGTACCTCTTTTCCTCAAGGGAAACAGACAGGTGTTAATGGAACAATCTGGTTTTATTTTATTTCTTTATTTATTTTTTTAAATTTTTTAATGTTTATTTTTGAGACAGAGAGAAACAGAGCATGAATGAGGGAGGGTCAGAGAGAGAGGGAGACACAGAATCTGAAACAGGCTCCAGGCGCTGAGCGGTCAGCACAGAGCCCGACGCGGGGCTCAAACTCACAGACTGTGAGATCATGACCTGAGCCGAAGTCGGCCGCTTAACCGACTGAGCCACCCAGGCGCCCCAAGAACAATCTGGTTTTAATCATTGAATTTGATCTTGGGGTTGCAGCTGTACTCATCCTTTATTTCCTATATCATCCATGCTAAAGTTCAATTATCATCAGCTATCACCTCAGTATATCTTGGTAGTTTATTAAGTAATTGATCCAAAATGTCATTCTCACGGGGTCATTTTGTTTTCAGGATGGGGTTGCTGTACATGCAAATTCACAGTTAAAATAGGACAAGAGATTATCGGGGGGCACCAAAATTTATCAGCTGGGTTTCACACATCCTGCTCCTCTGTTGTATACAAGAAGCCCTACTTCTTTCTGCTGGTCAGGATTAATTTCCCATGCCAGCATGGTGATTCTCCTTTTCTCATATAGGTCCCAACACAAGGAGTCCTAAAATCCCTGATGTAACTTGTAGTTTGCAGTCCAATGGAACCATTGCTGTGTTTCCTTACAAGAGTGTGTCAACTTTGTGAATGATGATCTCCAACCTTGAAGAGCCCAGGGATGTGGGAAGAGGAAGTACACATTTCCCTAACGGATCTTTAGGAATAAAAATATCTGTAGCCATATTTTGGGACCTATGCAGTCTTCCTACCAGGGACACGACAATCATAAAATCCTCAGATTCAATGTGTATGCTTTATTTGGAAATATAGCATCCCATCATTTCACATTGTTGCTTTTGAGATAGTAGTTCAGCTGTGCATTTAAAAAGCTAAGCTGTTCCAGATTTTTATGGGACCAATTATTTCCAGATGGTACATTGTGTACTATAATCTTTCATTGTGAAGTGAGTCTAATGATTATATTCAATGCTGTGTCAGATTCCATGCCTTTAGATCAGGTATTATATAAGCTCCTATACAGTGGTTCTGGATCACCCTTTGAAAGCAGAAAAGGTAAATGCATACTCATAAATGTGTCTCTTTCTCAGAATATGGGTTTCTGAGTCCAAACTGGATTGAGCCCTCTGTAGTCAAGATGCCATCAGGTTGCTGGTTGATTCCTTTGAGGAATATTGCTATGTTATCGATTTCAGTGTTGGCCTTTTCCTGAACTCTTGGGCTTTCAGACACAGCAATAGCTGGTAAGAATTCATGCTGGTGGATAGCCTCAGTCTCTGCCTCCTTGTCCCTTTTTGTGCCTGGAGGGTACATTCTTCAATGGCGAATGAAAACGCTTGGCTAACATCAGCTGGAAAAGTCATTTTGTCAATGTGCTTGTTCAGTGTTTCATCGTGATATATGTTTTCTAATAAGCTTTAACATATACTACAAAAATCTTACTACTGTGCCCCCATTCTCACATATATATCCACATGTTTGTACCACAGATCTTATCTCTAGTTGTATTAATTTTCTACTGCTACTATAACAAATTACCACAAAGTCAACAGTGTAAAACAATACAAATTTATTCTTCTGTAGTTCTGTAGATTAGACGTCTGACCCTCATTTTACTATATTAAAAATCAAGGTCTTGGTAGGACCACTTCCTTTATGGAAATTCTAGGGAAGTGCCTGTTTTCTTGCTTTTTCCAGTTTCTAGAGGTTTGCACATTCCTTAACTTGTAGTCTGTTTTCTCTGTCCTCAAAGCCAGCCAGGTTACATCCTTCTTATGCTTTTCCATTGTCATACTTCCTTCTCAACACAACCAAAAAAAAAAAAAAAAAAAAAATTCTCCCCTTTTAAGAATTTGTGTGCTTTGAGAGGGCCCACCCAAGTAGTAGAGAGTAACCTCCCCATCTTCCCACCCAAATAGTAGAGAGTAATCTCCCCGTTTCTGCAAACACAGTGTGGGCATTTCATCATGCAGCTTACTCATACCTTCTCATCCTAGGAGGCTCAGAGCAGGACAAAATATTTTCATCTTAAAATGCCTGCTTACTACACTCATCGGATATTTTACATTTAGTGCTTCCAACAGAACACAACCCTTAATGGTCCAGACTGCTTTGGACTAGATTGTGACAGAGTGGGAGAGTTAATATAAATCTGAAGCAAAACTATAAATGAATTATTGTCCAGCTAACATGAACGTAAACTGTTTGTCATTTTCTTATCTAAGTGAAATGGAAACAATAATATTTACCAAGTCAGTGATCACACTGCATGCACATGAGACTTTACTAATGTGCTCTATGAGAAATGCCATGACCAGTACAGCACCTGGGCCTAGATTTCTGCTTGGCTAAGCCTGCAGTGCTCTGTAGCATCCCCAGTAATCATCTGGTTTCTGTGGAAACCAGAGTGGCAAATGAAGTGGAGAAATGATAGAGACACAGTCCTGTTTCTTTTAAGAGTCTACTGATGGCACTAATCTATTTTTATCTTATTTCATAGTCTAAGAATTCAATGTGGGAGTTACTCTAACTGCTAAGTATATCCATTCCAATTATATATTTGGGGACTGGGGAACTGATTTCTTGTTGGGTTCATGGACCTTGTGGGCCCACTTGAGCCAGAATCTTAGCCAGGACCCCATTTATTACTTGGTCTCTGTAAGCTCTCACTCATGATAGGGCAGTTGTGATAGCTTTTTGGGTCTCTTAGTTCCAATATGAAGTCAGACCGTGGGTGTATAATCCTTGAAATAACGCTATTTCCCTTTCCCCAAGAGTGAGAAAGCCATCATCATATATACTTTTTATGGCGTTGGGAGGTCCTTCCTCACCATGATATAGCAACTTTAAACAACTGATTCCATATCTAAAATCTGGCTGGTATCTGGAACTGAGCAAGGAATTTGACCTTGGGTTGCAATGAGTGCATTCAAACTCCTGCAGATTTTTGTACAAATGGCTAAGCCCTGGATATAATAGAATTATTTTTCCATGGACCAGCATTGAGAATTTCTGAGGCAAAGTCTGTCCCTCATTGATCAAGACTGTATTACATAGCTACACTACGGGTAGAGAAGTATACAAAATGTGTATAGTGGTTTACTCTTTTCTCATTGGGGTAGGAGCCAACCATTTCCTTTGAATAGAACCCAATTTGTTTAGCTTGTCAATGGGATCAGTATCATTTCTATGGTAAATAGCTGATGGACTGTGCAATGCCAACCTTTCTGTACCAACATAGCATGGCAAGATAAAGAGCAAGGTATGGGAGGAAAATTAGATAGGTCAATGTTTCTATAGCCTATATTAAAAGGAAGGAAGTAGAAATTGTAGATGTCAGAGCAGGTCTTTAGGACAGTGGCCAGAGGGTAAAGGTCTGAAATCTAGGACACACTGAGCACTGATGAAAAGGCATTGGGCACTTTGCATGAAAAAGTGAAGATTTAGAAAGTACATGGCAGTCGTCTTACACTATCTGCAAGTTCGCCATGTGTAACATTTGCACAGGGATTTTCGGTTTACTTTGAAGTGATCCTCATGAATTTGCAGAATACTAGATACCTATACTGCAGTAGAATTATACCAAAAAAACATTGCAGGTGCTTCTGTAACTCTTCAGTTGTGAAAATTAACAACTATGAAATTAAATTCAAATTTATGAAAAGCTGTGGGGTCTTTGGAGAAAAGTCATGGCATGGCATAAATGCCAGGAAATTAATGTGTGCGTATATGTATATGTTTGGTAAAATCTGAAACTGTTATAATAATTTAAGTTTTCCTAATCAATTTCATCCAAGAAGCACAAAATACTTTATAAATTAATAAGTTTAATTGCTTTCACTATGTGAAAGTCCCAGAGAGTTCAAAGACTTCATTTTAAATGCTGTGGGAAAAGACTTCTGCTATCTTGATTGAAAGTATATCTGAACTTCCCAATTTAAGTCGTATGCTACATTATGTCTCTTTTGTTAATTAGTAATTAAATAATTGTTATTAATAGCAAGATAACTAATATTTACCTTTTACTCTGCAAAGTACATCATTTCCTTTAATCTTTATTATTATTTTTTTAATGTTTACTTATTTTTGAGAGAGAGGGAGGCAGAGCACAAGCAAGGGAGGAGCAAAGAGAGAGGGAGACACAGAATCCGAAGCAGGATCCATGCTCTGAGCTGTCAGCACAGAGCCCAATGCAGGGTCTGAAGTCACAGATGACTAGATCATGACCTGAACCAAAGTAGGAAGCTTAACTGACTGACTCAGGTGCTCCCTCCTTTAATCTTGAAAAAAAAAGCATATCTGTATGGGGTGCCCGTGTGGCTCAGTTGGTTAAGCATCTGACTTTGGCTCAACTCATGATCTCACAGTTTGTGAGTGAGACCTGATTGCACTTTCTCACTATTTCTCTCAAAATAAATATACTTAAAAAAAAAGCATATTTGTAGAAATAAAAGGGCATGTGTTTTTAGACATAGCACACATTGAGAAAACAGAGGGCAAAAAAAAAAAAAAAAAAGAAAGAAAAAGAGGTAGTTAAGGTAGTTGAGAAGGTAGTTAAGGTAGCTGAGTTCCTAACATTGCCTGGCTAGTAAGTCAAAGGACAAGGGATGGAAGTTCTTGTACCTCCTGGTACAGATCTCTTGTCACATTTAAGCATTTGCATAACTCAACTGCTGTGATATTCTCAAGTTTAAAGATGGCTTTTGGTCATTATGTCTCCCATCGCACCTCTGAATAACTGGAAATCAGTTCATGTTTGTTGAATTGAAATAGTGTGATAATAACACATATAACTAAAACATGTCATTTTTTTTTTCCAGTGAAGTCATATAAAGTGGCTCTGGAGTCAGATTGCTACTCCCTTTACTAGTTGTATGAACTCAGGCATGCTTCCTATACTCTCTAGATCTCAGTTTCCTCAGTTGTAAACTGGGGGTAACAATAGCACTTACTTCATGGAGATGCTATGTGGATTAATCAAATTAATACATGTAAATTACTTAAAACATTGCCTGGCAAAACTAAGGTTTCAGTAAATGTTATCACTATTCTGGAATATTTCCATCAAGGAAATATAGTGCTTTGCTGCTTTTACAACAATGGAGTTTCCCGGGTGTCTGAGTGGCTCAATCAGTTAAGCATCCCACTTCGGCTCAGGTCATGATCTCGTAAGTTTGTAACTCCGATCCCTGTGTCGGTTTTTTCTGCTCTCAGTGCAGAGTCTGCTTCAGATTCTCTGTCTCTCTTTGTCTCTCTCAAAAATAAATAAACATTAAAAAGAGAGAGAGAGAGAGAGAGAATGGAGTTTCCCAAGACTTGGGGGGGGGGTGTCAATGAAATCATATATAGTTTTAGAGATACAAAAATTGTTTATAGAAGCTGTTATAATTTACATATGAGGCAACTAAGACCCAGGAAAGTTACAGGCCTTCTCAAAAACAGCATGCCTTGGTGATGGCATGTGGTTTAGCAACCTGTTATTCTCAGAAAGTAATCTCAGAAAGTGTTGTTTGGAATTTATTTTACTTGAATTAAGATAATACAGAAGTTTTTGCATTTATGCATTTTTTATGAAAGTAATCAACGTTTTAACAAGTTTTGCTGGTTAAGAATGTAAGATTTTAGTTCTATAAAATCTTTCCAAGTAACTTTGTATAAATGAGGTGCAATTGTACTTTTTAGTTCCAAATATAATTATAAGGTAATTGTGTTGATTCAATAAATAGCAATAGTATAATTCATGGAAAAGTATGTATAATGTTTAATTCAGACCTTCTGATAATTTTAGCCACTCCCTAAAAAGGTGTATACTCTGAAGTATCAGAAGACTTAGAATTAAGCATAATCTAAGAAACATAGAAGACAAAGAACCATTATTATATTTATTATCAGTTTAATAACAATTGAAGAGAATTTTTGAGATTTGAATGTGTCTTTTTTTAACCAACTCCTTGATTTACAATGAAATTTGATTTGGCTAATAAGGGTATAAAAATGATTTTATAAACGAGGACTGGTGATGTGAATTTACAGTGAATTGAATTTTTTTTTTAATGTTTTATTTGAGAGAGAGAGAGAGCATGAGCAGGGGAGGGGCAGAGACAGAGGGAGACACAGAATCTGAAGCAGGTTCCAGGCTCTGAGCTGTCAGCACAGAGCCTGACGTGGGGCTCAAACTTATGAATCATGACATCGTGACCTGAGCCGAAGTCAGACACTCAGCCGACTGAGCCACTGAAGCACGCCAGTGAATTGAATATTTAAATTTAGTTTTAAATCTGTGTTATGTGCACATTATGTGTCTGTAGAAAACTATTAGATTTATCTTTGAAGTGAAATGGACATAGAAGTAAGGAATCTCACAAATGAATGTACATATCCATTTTAATAATTTTATTACTCTTTATAATATGCTTAAATAGTTAAAATAGTTTTTCTTCAAGCTTCTATATGTGTATGCAGTTTAAAAGAGTTTTTCCCCAATTCCTGAATGGCTAAGCGTCCGACTTCAGTTCAGGTCATGATCTCACAGTTCGTGGTTTCGAGCCTGCATAAGGCTCTGGTCTGACAGCTCAGAGCCTGGAGCCTGCTTCAGATTCTGTGTCTCCCTCTCTCTCTGCCCCTCCCCTACTTGCACTCTGTCTCTCAAAAATAAATAATGAACATTAAAAACAAATTTTAAATCTTAAAAAAAAGATTTTTCCCCAAATCTTTAAAAGTGAACCATGAAAATTAAGTTAATGAATACACAAAAATTCACCTCTTTGAATCACTTGCTTTGTTCATTGTCACAAAATACATAGTGTGCAAGAATTCATCTCTCTAAAAGATAAGGCTAAAAGAGCAAATGCTTAAATCACAACTTTACTCAACAATAGGGATATTTCAACTCAAATACAAGGAAAAAAAAATTGACATCTGCTTGCCAGTGAAAATAATGGCATCTACTTAGACTTGCCCATCTTTTAAGTTCTTCCCTTTAGATGATTGATTGCACTTTAGGCTTTCAAAGCCAGAAAACTTATAAGTAAACAGCGTATTTCACATTAAACCAAAGCTCCTTTTACCATACTGGGCAGAGGAAATTGCTGTACTAAAGCCAGCTTCTATACAGGAGGGCACAACTATGGCAGCATTCTTATATCAGAAATAGTTCTTCCCACTTTCCTGAGTTACAAATATTAGAGAATCTCCTATATAAAGCTGGCTGTTGTGACTGCCAGCAAAGTTTTAAAAGTGTGTACTCCCTCTGGTTCAAAAGACATAACCTTCTGAAAGTAAGAGGAAAAGAGTTGCTCTTGACTTTCCTGGGTTTTTTTTGTCCATTGTAAATGAGCTGGATGCTGGTTTGATATAATTCTGACAGGTGCTCTAGCCTGTGAACTCTTCTCAGTTGTAACTACCTTGTCATTTGGACTAGTGGGAAATGCTTTGTTAGCAGGATGTTACAAATAAAAAAGGAAGCATGGAGGTTGTCATTTTTTTTTGTTTGTTTAAATTTAAAATGGAAACAAAGCACCAAAATACATTCTAGAATTCTAGAACTTACCAGCTTCACGAACAACACATGTAATGGTATTCTGTATATACAGTATCTGGCACTGTTAAATGGAATTGGTTTTCTTTGGAATATAAACCTAGTGAGTTTTTAAGCAATCCCTGTTTGCAGATTCTACCCTTTACTCTCCACTGAAGTTTCTTAATGGATCATAATATATATGGATTTTGCAGAATATTTGTCCCCAACCAATACACTTAGCATAAAAGAAATATAGATATGTATAAAACTAGACTCTGCTACTGGATTCCAGTTGTTGATACTTACCTGACACGGGTGCTATAGCTTTTGTGTATAATACCTCTGTAAGTATATTTCATCTTAATTCTCACCCTAACATTTTCTTAATAATAACTATTTCCTCAGTGAAATTTTAAGTCTTTCACCTCCTCCCCCCTTCACTTCAATTCAAACAAAGGGAAAAGTTTTACCCCTGCTTTTCCTCTGAAAGACATACGTAGGGATCATCAGGGTTTATCTGTTTATTTTCCAAATTTGTGTATTTTAACGCTAATCTAAATATATACACACACATATCACACATATCCATTACATGCTGGATGTGTGTGTGTGTGTATGTGTGTGTGTGTGTGTGTGTGTGTGTGTGTGTTATAATGTCTGCATCAGCATTTTATAATTAACTAAAATCACGTCATCACAGTATATTCTCTGTATCTTTGTTTATAATTATTTTGGCAATGATAATAGTTTACCTCCAATAAGCTACTGTCAAAAGACAGAGAAAGACTCAATTTTTTGTGATATATGTATACTCTGCATATAGGAAGTAATGGAGGATTTGAGTTATCCCAAGGCATGCGGTTCTAGAGATGTGCTGCATTTAATGAAACCAGTCCTATGGCATGCCATATAATATTTATTTTGTAAGTGATTCCCTTTCTGGACACCATCTTCTCTTAATTTAAATATTAAGCACTTTATCATGTTGCATTTTAAAACATGTTTTATTTTGACTGTTTTATAGGAGCTATGAGTTTACACCTAATTTTGTCGTTTTACATATTTTAAGACGATTAAACTAAACATAATCTAAATCAGCACTCAGGAATTCATGAAAATAATTTTTCCCATTGAAGTGGGCCTATCCCTCAAGCTTGAACAATACAATCCTGTGGCATTAATATGTTTACTAGGAAAGTGAATGTGTTGTAACTTCCCCCAATTTACTGAATAATAAGATTTCTCACTGCCCTTGAGATAAGCTCTTGTTTCAACTATGTTCTCCTTTTAACATGTCTCTTTGCTCTTGGGTAGCTTAACTTCAACATTCTTACATCTTCAGCTTTTGGAAGGGACAGGAAGAAAATTTATTTCAGTTTGGGTGGTCCAGGATTCCTTTGTTAGAATTTAATGCTGAATTCTCATGCTACTAATATAAGCCTTTGGCACAGGTGACAGAATGGTAAATGCCATCAGAATAACTTTTATCTCTCTAAGTCAGTCAGATAGGTTCTTTGGAAGCTTTTTAATTTTCATATTAAGTTGTTTGGGTTTGCTCATTACTGACATAATAAATTCAGTAGTAAAGGCAATATCCCCAGATAGTCTCCTTTATTGTCTGCCCGAGTTCTCATTTTAGCACATGGAAAACATCATCATCCTATACATTATGAATCCTCAAGGCTACTTAAAATAGGGGCTTCCTCGAGGAGGGCACCTATTGGGATGAGCACTGGGTGTTGTATGGAAAGCAATTTGACAATAAATTTCATATTTAAAAAATAGGGGCTTCCTATTACTGTAGATATGTTCTCTTGGTATTACTTGTTTATATGTTTCTGTGCTTTGTGAGATGCCACTTGGTTTGTGATTTCTACTCAGTCATTCTGTTAAGGGAAAATACCTATTGCTGTATGCCACAAACCATATAGTACAAACTTCCTGTACTGTTTACTCTGGGACATGTGTGGTAACCAGCCTCTAGGATAGCCATCAATGCTCCTTGAATCTTCGTATTCATATGCTTAGATAGTTCCCTCTCACAATGAATTGAGGTGACTTGGATCACTGTCTTAGTTCAGGATGCTTTAGCAAAAACCTACCACCTGGGTAGCTCAAACAGCAAACATTTGTTTCTCACAGTTGTGGAGGCTGAGAGGTGCTGGCAGATTTGGTGTCTGGTGAGAGTTTTGTCCTAGTTTGCAGATGGCAGTCTTCTTACTGTATCCTCACGGGGCAGAGAGAGAGGGCTCTGGTTTCTTCCTCTTTTTATAAGGGTGCCAATCCCATTAAGAGGGCTCCACCTCATGTCCTGATCTAAACCTAATTCCCTCCCAGGGGTCCCACCTTCCATTGCTATCACATTGGGGATTAGGGCTTCAATATATGAATTTTGCAGACATCAACATTCAATCCATATCAATAACCAGTAAGATATTACAAAAATCATGACTGTGACTTCTAACAGTGGGTCATAGAAGATGCTATAGACTTCATCCTGATTTTTGAGATCACTTTCTCTGGGGCAAGCAAACTGTCATGTTGTAAGGACATTCAAGCAGTCCAATGGATAAGCACATTGGGTGGGAAACTGAGAAAATCTGTCAACTGCCATGTGTGTGAATCATTCTGGAAACTAATCCCTTAATCCCAGTCAAGCCTTCTCATGACTGTAGCCCCAACCCACATCTTCATTGTAACATCATACAGTTACAGAGTAACTGAGCCCTAGTCACCCATCTACCCCACTCCCAAATTCGTAACCCACACAAACTCTGAGATAACCAGTATTCATTGTTCTAAGCTGCTAACTTCCAGGGTTATTTGTTACACATAATAAGCAGCTAATATACACGGACCACTTAGATATATGCTATTGTGATTTTTCTGTTTGGATTTGAGAAAGAAAAAAGCTTCTCCTGCCACCAGAAAATGACCTAATACTAATATCTAGTCCTTGGTTTTGTTAGGAGTTGGCCAGATGTTTACAGCTAGGCCGAGGTGTTCTCCTTTAGAACATAAATAATCTCAGAGAACAAGAAAATCAAAAAGGACACTTTGTGTCTGTGCTGAAATTAATCAAAAAAACAAGGCCACGCTGTGATCTTGTCCAAGTACAAACAAACATAAATTCACAGTGTAACCCGCGAAAATACCAAACCTCTCCTCACCAACCCCAGGGAACAGGAGTGACTGCTGCTTCTTTACTAATTGGAAATGTAACTTCTTTTCATTTCTCCTGTCTTACAGAAAATACGTATTAAGATATCAAATCATGGAATTGTTTCTGCTTCCTGACAGCACCTGATCAGAGTAAAGACCATATACTTGAATCACCTGTCATAATCACCTATCATCATACTGAAATAGCAATGTTTTGTAACCTCCTCAGGTTGAGATGATCCATTGTTCTCCATAGTGTATTATTTATTTCATTGAAACAAGTAATAAACCCAACATTGTTGGACTACTGGTGTATATCTGGTGGTCTTTTTCTGGAGGACACTGATGAAGTCTTGAAGACATCCATTATATTCAAGAATAATTAGCTTTTGGCTTTACTCATTACACTGATGGGTAAACTGCCCTCTTAAAACCCCAAATTGAATATTCTGTGAATAAGATATACCTGACACTTTTTGAACAGTGGGCATAGGGTTTGTCTTTTTCTTTTTTAAAATAAATTTTTTGAGAACTAGGAAAAAACACATCTTGGAATGAAAAACACACCAAAATGTATAGAAAGAACTGTTAAATATCCAAGTTAGAGAAAAGCTTTAGAAACCTATCTTACTGGTATCAGTTTAATATGTTATTATTACTATTATCACTTTTCAAAAATATCTTATGAACAAATCTTCAACAAAGTGTTGTTAGTTTAGACTTTTTTAGCCATCGGCCATCCTTTTCACTACTATTTAGAATTCAACATTAACCCTTTCTCCTTTTTTTTGTTAAACCTACATTGCTAATAATTATTTCTAAATATTCTTCATGATGGAATAATACTATATCCTACCTTAATTGCCTCAGAAATCTCATGAAGTGTCGTTTCTATTTTACAGTTGATTAAAATGAGGTAGAGATGATTGAAGCACATTGTCCAAAAGCATGTAGCTGTTAAGCATCCGAATTTAAACCCAGGCAAGCAGGTGTCAGGTTGTGCACTTGAATCATTACAGCGTACAGGGCTTCTTCCTGGTTCTTGGTTTTTCTAAGATTTAGCCATTGTTCTTCTGCCTTGTAAGTCATTTTAATTGCTTGCATATCTATTCTTTTCCCTAGCTCAGATAACTCAAAACTGCTTTTTAAAAGCAGTTTTAAAAGATTACATTTAATATGATACTATCTATCTACAGTTATTTACAACTCAATCAGATATTCAATGTCTAGCAAAGGATAGGTAAATTTTACTACCTTGTATCATAAAAAAGTGTTCATCTTTATTTCTGACAGTTTTAAATTCATCAAATAAAAAAAAAAACAGAGGTTTGTGAAAGTTAAGAGACTGTCTTATATAAGTATTACTTTTACAAAGATAATATGAAAGTTCGTAAGTATTATTTTATTATAACCCATTTAAAAATCACCCATTCAGCTATATATTAGAAAGGATGGCTCTACATCTAAAAATGTGTTTGGAGTATGTATTTTTGTTTCTCATCCCTCCATGGGAGGTCTGCCTGAGACAAAATGACACCTTGAAACCTTGAATAGGCTGATACTTTAGCAGTCTTTCAAAGTGTTTAAAATATTTTCAGAGGTTTTGTGTTGCTTTGTTTTGTTCTTCTTTTGGACAGATACTGATACTGAAAATAGGGAAGGACCTCAGAAAACTATTGATGGCATCATCCAGACACATTTTAATTCTTCAGATGTTTCAGAAATGGCCTCACAATTTCAGTTGGAGCGAAAAACGAAATTGGAATCTTTCTTCTTTTCACTCATTTTTCTTCACCTAAGCTAGCTAAAGGATTTAGTGTTTGGAAAGATGAACATGAACTTCTTTCTTATAGTTCTTTTTTCTCCCTATACCTTCTTGTTCATTTGTTTGTTTTTCTCCTTGTCTTTCAACCACTTAACTCCAGAACTTATCACTTTTTTTGTTTGTTTATTTTTGAGAGAGACAGAGACAGAGTGTGAGCAGGGAAGGGGCAGAGGGAGAGAGAGACACAATCCCAAGTAGGCTCCAGGCTCTGAGGTGTTAGCACAGAGACCAACACAGGGCTCAAACTCACGACCTGAACTGGAGTCGGATGCTTAACCGACTGAGCCACCCACGCTCCCCTTCAGAACCTAAAAGCTTGGGTATGGGAGTTAGACCTTCCTTCACTCCTGCTTATCCCCCATTAACTAGCTTGTGGCCTTAGGCCAATTATTTGACCTCTCCATACGTCTGATTCCTCATTTTTAAAATTGTGACTTACAAGTACTGATCTCGATTGATTATTGTAACCATTAAATGTAATAATTCACATGAAGCCCTCATGAAAGGCATTCGGTAAATTACTTAATGAAATTCTTAGGTGATCTTCCTCTCCTCCTTTTTATTGCATCTCACAGAGCTCTGGCTACAGGTTGTGGTGTGGACCAAGGGCCCAGCTGCTGTATTCGGAAATCCTCAGACATGTTAGCACTGAGAGCATGCTTCCTGCAGGCTGCTCCCAGCCAAAAGCTGGACGTGAGCAGGACACTAAGGCAGCAGGTTTCTGGGAGACACAGGACCCCTTTTTTTTCAGTATATGAAATTTATTGTCAAATTGGTTTCCATACAACACCCAGTGCTCATCCCAAAAGGTGCCCTCCTCAGTACCCATCACCCACCCTCCCCTCCCTCCCACCCCCCATCAACCCTCAGTTTGTTCTCAGTTTTTTAAGACTCTCTTATGCTTTGACACAGGACCCTTTTGAAAAAAAAATTTGGTTTGAAGGCTTCTGAAGACCTTGTCAAACCTTCCTTAGACTATATGGCAGTCTAGCACACTTCTAGCAACATCTCTCCCTCTCTTCTTCCCTTGGGTCAGACTTGCATTGTGGTCTGGTTTCTCTCAGATTTCTCATATTCTTTCACGCAGTCACCCTATGAAACCTTTTCACCTCTGTTCTCAGCTCGGTGTCTCTTAGAGAACTCAGACTTCACACAACCATTTATCTTTAAAAATCAAACTCTTTGCCATCAACTCCCTTTTTATTCCCAGGTGAAGTGTACCCAACCTCACCCCTGTCTGTGTTTTGCTGCCCTCCTTCCCTCACCTGCAAAATCAATAAATAGTGTGGACCAAGGGATAATCTATGCAATTCTAGCTTCTCAGGAACTAAATCTACTGTCTCAATGTTGCTCTGTGGGACATATCTTGAAAATACCACCCTCATAATTAATGTGTAACTTATCCTAGTTTACTTTTTTAAGTGATTTATTTATTTTGAGAGACAGGGAGAGAGCAAGGGGGGAGGGACAGAGAGAGAGAGAGGGGAAGAAAGAGAATCTTAAGCAGGTTCCACTCTGGTAGCACAGAGCCTGATGTGGGGCTCGAACCCACATGTGAGATCATGACCTGAACTAAAACCAAGAGTCGGAAGCTTAACTAGTTGAGCTACCCAGGCATTTGCCGCCCCCGCCCCCCAGTTTATTCTTTATTAGAGAATGAAAAAAAAAATTCCCTTTTGGTCATTTTTCCAGAGAAATAGAATGAAACGTGCCAGATCTACCGGATGTCATTCGATTAAGAAGTTGTAAGTACATGTTACCAAAATGTAATTCAGGATAGCAAATACCAAAAATTTCCTTGTACTGTCTTTATATATGTCTATATGTATATGTCTGTTTGCCTCAGCTTTTATAATAAGACTTAGCTTTTCTGTTCTTTAAATTTAAAAGATGAATCTGTAGGTGGGAAGGGACACCTCGCTAATCAATCCAGTATTTCCCAGTGTGAACTGTCTCTTCTTGGAGTTCTCACACTTTGATACCTGGCAATCCAATATGAAGGTACCCCAACAGCTCATGACTTCTCACTGTGTAGTGTTAGTATACATTTGTACCTTAATTCTACCCTTTATTCAATTTTAGCTCAGCACATGCAGCCTATGAATATAAACAAACAAATATGTACTTCAATAAATATTAAGAAAGAACAGGGAAGGAGTCAAAGAGAAAATGAGAATATAAATATAGACTAGCTTAAAAGGAACAAGTGTGTTGCACTACCACAGAGAGCTTGCTCTCAGGGCCGAAAGTCCCTGTTCCTTTCTTCATTGGGATACGGTAAGTTTGTTGGTGCCTCAAAGAGCTTGCACTGCTTTGTAGGTATCATTTAAAGTCGCTTTTGCCTCATTTCTGCCCCATCGCTTTGCTTTCTTCTTCTCTGATGCTTTTGTGACAAAGATCTAAAAAGTGAGATTACCTGAAGGCAGGCCAACCAGAAAAGCCCTGCTTTTCCAGGTAACTGATAGACAATGAGTGTTCTCACCACTTCAGCTGAGACCCTGTTGCTCCACTAAGTGGTGTAACTTGAACTCCAGTTCCAGTCCAAAATTAGAGCTCTCATATAATACATCAAAGCGTTCATCTAAGGGGTAGGAAGAAATAAACAAATACTAGACTATGGATCTCTGAAGGATGCAGAACATGATACCCCTTGCAGTGTCTTCAATTTGTTTGAAACTCAATATAATTTTGAGAATGAAATGTTTAATCTTTTTTAACTTTCCAAACACTGGATGCCTGAAAGGTTCAATAGTGCCCCGTGTCTCCTCCGAACTGCTGGCCCAGGTGTTAATTGGCAAAGCTACTCAGTACCAGCCTCTGCTCAATATCTAAACATGCGGTGCAGGGACCTTTTCATTTCTTCATCTCTGCATGCCCCAGTTTGAAAGGACCATGGATTAAGTGAAACCAGTAAATCAGATTAGAAATACAAAAGACATACAGTAGTCTCAGCTCTCAGTTTGAAACCAGCTTCCCTCAAAATGCTATTTTCATGTAGATTGTCTTTTTTATATCTCAATGGTGACTACAGCTCAAATGTAAATATTAAAAGCAGTAAGATCTACTCTATGGGTTATTCCTGCAGCTAGGAATTAATAGTAAGAAAGAAATCATGTCTGTGTTCCATGAATAAGCTGTAGTCATCACATGTCAGTTTTTAATATTATGGAATTGAAAACAGCCAAAATTTGAAAATATGGGATCTTGGTTAAATCGGTTTATTTATACCACAATGATTTGTTAAGTGCTTCTTATGTTCCAGGCACGTTTGATGCTCACACAGGGAACAAGACTGAGTCTGTAGGGAATGCTGGATATACAGACATTAATATTTTGAAAGAAAGTTGTAGCGAAGTGGAATTCACAATTTTGAAAAGTATTATACATAAGCATATATATACAAAAAAAACACACAAGTTAAGCAGAAAATAAAATAATGTATAAGAATTGAAATTTAATTACTTACCTGTCAATTATATTTCATACTGAACACTGATATAAAGTGCAGAAGAATTATATTTAGGGGAAAATGTGATATATATTTGTTTTCCATCTATTCAGTTTCACAATTAAGTTGGATAGGGAAAAAGTGATAAGCTATTTTAAATGCTTTCATGTTCTAATGGCATAAGAAAAACAAAAACTTAATTCAGTAAACATACAAATATGTGAATAATTTGTAAATCTCAAATTAAACATTGGTACTAAATCAGTACAAAAATTTACTATCATGGCCCTCATGATTTTTTCATATTATACCTTAATACTAGAATTTGAATATTTTATTTAAATAGTTTTATTCTAGTAGATTTTACATTTATATTTAATTTTTGTGAAAGTCAGAAAAATTGTTTGTGAGGGTCAACAATTTATTTGAGTACATGTTAATGACTAAACCTGCAGCTACTTATGTATCTCTCCCTTGCACACTGCCTTTCTCTTGTAGTGATGAAAATAGGATAACATTGTATGAAAATGATTTGGGGGTTTCCCAAGAGACAAAGTACTGGCAATAAAATGGGAATTTTAGGATAATCTTGTGCTGATTGCACCAGCCTCTCTGCCCCAAAACACAACAACAACAAAAAAACCACAACATCATGTCTAGAATGATGGATAGGTTCTTCATTCATGAGGTTAATACACGAAGTATATCTAATTCACATTTCAAAATTGTTCTTGGGGTTAGTGTCTTTAGGCCACCCCTTAACCTCTCTATTGTGAGCATTTCATAGTGAATAGCCACCAGTGTGTGAGGATAGTGGGCACCTCAGTTTTCCAGACAGTAACAGACCGCAGTTCAAAGAACTGCTTGAGCTCTGGGGATATCTTGGTGTTCTAAGTCTAGCTGTAGGTGTGAGTGGCTTCATGGATAATAGGACAAAAGGAAACCACAGGTACAATAGAATGTAATCCCCCTAACAGTGTCCCAATCTACATTATACAGAAATCAAACTGTTCACATGTTCAGACTTGTGCATTCAAAATTTTTGACCTTGCAGGCAAGAAGTCAGGCAAGAAGGAGTCAAAGGCACACCTATCTTATGTTTCCTTCCCCAGGCTCAATTTACTTATTTATTTTTCCATGAGGATTAAGGGATATTGAAAATTTGAAGGACAGTGTGTTTTGATTGAAATATTTGAAGTAAAAAAGATATTTTAAGGATTTTGCTGATTGATGACAGGCCAAAGGAACTGATTAAAGCTTGGCAATTTATTTTGTATCTTTTGCTGCTAATATGTTACAGAAAGTAATTGAGCACTGGATCCTAAATCTGACTGATTATGAGAATTATTTGGGAAACATTTTTCTTTTCTTTTTTTTTTTTTTTCAATATTTACCAGAACCATCCCCAGCCTTCTATATCAGGATCTCCAGATGTCTCTCTCTTTTTTTTTTTAATGTTTTATTTATTTTTGAGACAGAGACAGAGCATGAGCAGGAGAGGGGCAGAGAGAGAGGGAGACACAGAATCTGAAGGAGGCTCCAGGCTCTGAGCTGTCAGCACAGAGCCCGACATGGGGCTTGAACTCAGGAACTGTGAGATCATGACCTGAGCCAAAGTTGGACGCTTAACCGACTGAGCCACCCAGGCGCCCCTCCAGATGTCTCTTTTAACCAGGAGAGATTCTAACTAAAATCCATAGGGGATTCTAACTAAGAATCAGGTTAGGAAGCCAGTGGTATAGAAAAAACTTTATCGTGCTGCCCATTGATTTCTAAGAATATATAGTGTAATATCTGAGGTATGTTATTTTGATTTTTTTAAACGTTTATTCATTTTTTGAGAGACAGAGAGAAGAGCACAAACAGTGGAGGAGGGGAGAGAGAGAGGGAGGCACAGGATCTGAAGCAGGCTGCAGGCTCTGAGCTGTCAGCACAGAGCCCAACACAGGGCTTGAATTCTCGAACCACGAGATTGTGACCTGAGCTGAAGTTGGATATTTAACTGACTGAGCCACCCAGGAGCCCCATATTATTTTGATTTTTTAAAAGTAATTCTGCTTCTAACTAATCAGTTTAATCCTTCACTAAGTTAGATTTGGGGGTTTTGTCTCTCTCGTTTTTTGTTTTTTTTTTTTTTAATTTAAATGTGTTTAATCATGACCTTAAGAATTTAGAATCGGTATGGTATATCTTGCCAAGAATGAGGGAGTGTTTTACAGATACCTTACCTAATGATTTCTGTATTAAAGATATCTTAATCATTTATTTTTATTGGAATCAATTTCTAAGAAATTTAAAGTTGTATATTGCCTAGATCCATTTAGATGAACACTGGCTCTTTTCCGTAAGCTCCTACTCCCTCAGAAGATATGCCAGGAGCCTAAACATAAGGAAGTCTTCTATAAATGTTTACTGAGTGAAAAAATGTGCAAGCCTATTGACTTCCTACAGTTGTGATTGAAAACTTGTTGAGCCCTAGCTGATATGCCCCGCATACTGCAATAGTTTTTCCAGTGTAAGCTATAAGAAGAATACAATATTATACTTGCTTCTAAGAAGTTAATAGTTAGAATGGGCAATTTTCTGTTATTGTTTGCTTGTTTGTTTGCTTGCATTCCTTCTCCTTCCTTCCTACCCTCTCCCTTCTGCCTTTCCTTCCTTCCTTCCTTCCTTCCTTCCTTCCTTCCTTCCATACTTTCTTTTTTTCTCTTCTTTTGTTTTGTTCTTTTTGTTTGTTTTCTTTAAATTTGTGAACTGGCCCTCATATCATACATTTACAACCTTGATCCAGGATTAATTGAGGTATCATAGCCTAATAGGAGATTAAAATTTAATAATGTTCCAGAATTCCTATTTATTTCTGGGTTTTTACATGGTGGACATATTTGGTCTATGACTGACCAAATGTTATCTGTTTGAGACTCATGAGACCTAAGAGAAAAGAAGAAACCTCAAGCAAGCAAACACACACATACATAAGTGAAGGTAGGTATTCAGTGTGTTTTCATTGCTGGTGTTCAGAAATATCTCAAAATCCAAGGAATTGTTGGGCAAATGTATATTTTCCAAAGGGACTCCTGAGAGAGGGACTCCAAAGAGTCTCCTGACAAATAATTCAATCAAATAAGCAAAATGAGCCTGATTGGTAACAAAGTCTTAGTTACTGATGAGGATAGAGATTTTGAATGCAAGGAAGGACTGCTGTCCAAATCCATTCTTAACTCTACCTCTTGGCTTATTTCACTTAGTGTCTTAAAAACTGAGAACAAACTGAGGGCTGATGGGGGGTGGGAAGGAGGGGAGGGCAGGTGATGGGTATTGAGGAGGGCACCTGTTGGGATGAGCACTGGGTATATTATGGAAACCAATTTGACAATAAATTTCATATATTTTTAAAAAAAAGCATCACTGAAAAAAAAAAAAACCCTACCTCTGGAGAAAATGAGAGAGGGCTAATCTTATTTAAAAAAATCCAAGTGAGGGGCGCCTGGGTGGCGCAGTCGGTTAAGCGTCCGACTTCAGCCAGGTCACGATCTCGCGGTCCACGAGTTCGAGCCCCGCGTCGGGCTCTGGGCTGATGGCTCAGAGCCTGGAGCCTGTTTCCGATTCTGTGTCTCCCTCTCTCTCTGCCCCTCCCCCGTTCATGCTCTGTCTCTCTCTGTCCCAAAAATAAATAAACGTTGAAAAAAATTTTTTTTTAAAAATCCAAGTGAATAAGTAAATAAGAATGAATAAAGAGTTTTAGCATATTCTGTCTAGCACATGAAAATACCTCAGTGACCCAATGATTGCCATGACAATATTGATAAACATTATTTTTATATAATTACTTAATTCTATAGGAAGCGCTAGGTGCAGTGATATGAACTGTTATTTTCCCTGGATTTCATTGTAGTTAATATGATTGAAATATTTTCTCCAGATTTGTTTATTCGTGTATTCAACAGATATTTTCAGAGTCATGCAATGTGCTAGGCTCTCAGACAGGTACTAAAGTCACAACACTGTAAAAGATATAATGAAGGTGTAAACAACAAAAAAATTTCCTTTCAATGTAGTGAACACTGCAACACCCAAGATAGACTTATGGGACCAGAAAAGATCCCTCCCACAAAAAGGAAATGACTTCTTTGTCACACCCTGAGGTCTAATTACTTATCTGGCTGTGAAAAAAAGAATGTGAAGGAAGGGAATGGATACTGAACAACTGTTTCTGGCTAAAAAAACTGAAAACAACTCCCTCCCCCTAAAGAAAAAAAAAAAAAAAAAAAAATTTTACTAAGAACCTAAAAAAGAGAAACAACATGACCAAAAAAAAAAAAAAAAAAATTAAAGATGTTAATTGGTATTAAAAAGGGCTGGGAGTCACACACAGAGAGAGACACATAGACCTTCACACCCACAAACCACACACAAATTAGTGTTATGAATGTACAAGCTAAACATTGATATAACTACACACTGAGCAGAAGTTGATGTAACTGAAGTGAGCAATAGATTTTCAGGGGCTCTGTTTTCTATTTACTGCTGTTAACAGTTTGTGATAGCTCTCTGTGCTCAATATGATGGATACAATTTACCTAAGAGATTTCCTTGATTTATAAAATTTACACACACAAAAAAGGGGATACCCAGTGAATTTTTCCTTTTTCTTTCCATTGAATATTTTCTACTTTTGCATGGCACATGGGTACTGATGGAGTACATAGACCTAATGGCTCACTACATTCTACAGTAAACATCTCTTGAAGTTCCAGCCCTGAGCCCATCCTTTTCATTGCTTTGTGTGTCTATGTATTTCTTGATCCTGCTGGCTAAGCACGGTATATTTAACCAGGAGTGGACACATGACTCAAGTGGGGCCAATCAGATTCTTTCTCTTGGGTATTTGGATTCAGAGACATCAGTCAGGTTACTGTCATTTGATCTCTCAAAATGAAATGCAGATTCTGTGAATCTTGATGAGCTAAAAGAAAAAGGAACATATGTAAGAAGTACTTACTTTTATTTTAGCAAACAGGTATATTGTGCTTACTGTGTGCCAGCCAATATTTTAAGTAAGCGTGAAGGAAGTGAAGAGATAAGGAACCACACTAGTTTGGAGAAAATGATAGATGACATGGGCAGCTTTTGGGTTCATAAAATGTTTTAGCTTCAGTGTCTAGTTTCTCCTGGGTCCTGAAACATACCAAAGATTCTGCCATTGTTTTTAATAATAAAGCTCCCTGATATGTACCTAATCTATCTATCTATCTATCTCTCTATCTCTCTATGTATTTATTTTGAGAGAGAAAGAGAGCACATGCACAAGTGGGGGAGAGGCAGAGACAGAGAGAGAAAATCCCAAGTAGACTCCATGCTGTCAGCACAGAACCCAATGCAGGGCTAGAACCCATGAACCATGAGATCATGACCCGAGCCAAAATCAAAGAGTTGTATGTTAACTGACTGAGCCAACCAGGCACTGCTTTTATTTACTTTATTTAAAACAAGTTTATTTTACTAAGACAATGTCTAAAACTGACAGTAAGTTGGTGCTGGACAAGTAGTGCAGCTCTCTCCTCAGAAACCTCATTCTGTTTTGGAAATTAAAAAACATGTGAACAATTCCTATATAAATAATGAGATTATAAGTATTTAATAATTCTATTATTTCTCCAAATTATTAAAGAAGAATTTTTACATAATTTGATATTTATTTAGCAAGCTGAATTTCCTCATCCTGAAATTTTTAAAAAATCGTCTTAAGGAAGTGATAGGAACTGGCATATGGAATTAGAGATATCATTCTGAATTACATTTCATGTGACCTTAGTTGTGCCTCAACATCCATGAGAGTGCTTTTCTATCTATAAAAGTCCATACTTACTACTTTAAGTTCTGCATAGTCATTTTATAATAATAAAAACTTGAAACAAATTTATAACTTTTTTGGAAATTTTGGTTTAAAAAATGAAGATTAAGTGTCTCAGTATGGAAATTTTTAGTTTAGTCTCCACTAGACAATGTTTTAATTTCTCTTTTGTACTGGAAACTTTCACATAGTGTTTGAGATCTCCACAATTTTCTTCATTTACAGAAGAGAAAATAAAGGTAAGAAAGTCTCAGTGATTTACTCGAGTCTATGTAGAATTGAATTCAAGTCATTCAGATATCATGGTACAAAATTTCTTCATTATGTCATCTTGACTTACATGGAATCATAACTGTTGCCCAGAGAGTGAAAACTTAATGAGAAAAAAATCTTTTATTTGTACAATTACTTCTACTTTATTTATTTTATTTTTTTTTTAATTTTTTTTTTTAACGTTTATTTATTTTTTGGGGACAGAGAGAGACAGAGCATGAACGGGGGAGGGGCAGAGAGAGAGGGAGACACAGAATCAGAAACAGGCTCCAGGCTCCGAGCCATCAGCCCAGAGCCCGACGCGGGGCTCGAACTCACGGACCGCGAGATCGTGACCTGGCTGAAGTCGGACGCTTAACCGACTGCGTCACCCAGGCGCCCCTCAATTACTTCTACTTTAAAGAATTTTTTTGTTGTTGTTGTTAAAATAATTTCAGTAAACTTGTGGATTGTATAGAAGGACCTTTTCATTTTTCTGGAACACATTTCTAAGGAGCAGTGAGACTCAAAGCACATCTATTAGGTCCTAACTCTAAGCCTAGAGCCTGAAAACCAGTGAGCAAGCCAGCTACAGGCAAGCAACGGCCCCTGGAAGGCAGGGAACTTGCACACAGGATCAAGAAAACTTGCACACAGTTTACCACTTGACAGATACTGGCTTGCTATTAAGACAGGAGAAAGCAGGAAGCTCTTGCAAATATGTTGCTTGTTTTTTGTTTTGTTTGTTTTGATTGGAAATATTTTGGATTTGGTGAAAGAAGAAAAATTAAAAAAAACACAACTCAATATAAGGTAGTGTTATGAAGATTTAGCATTGTTCATTTTTAGTGACCAAACAAGAAAACCATTAACAACAAAGGTAACAGACAACGGGTATTTTAATTGTACTACTTCAGGTAGAAATATAAATTTAACAATTAAGAATCATAGACCAAAGGAAGGGTTACATTTCATACTTCTACAGTGTTCTTGCTGGCATTCTTTTGATAGCCACAGTAAGTGTACCACAGCTTACTTGTACCACAGTAAGTGTACATTATATAGGCACAGCTTCTGGGGTCACAAACCAGAGAGGAAGTTCATGGTCCTAAATATTGTAATCAACACATGTGATTTAACTCATCCTAAACTCTTTTTGAATAGACTTGTTAATCCCATATGCTCTCTGATGGATTTCTCTCTGCCCCATCTGGTTAGAAGCCACCAGCACCTCCCTTTAAAACACTCTTTTAAAGAATTTGTCCTTACTTTATTACAAGCTTTCCTACTTTTAATCGTTACATATGTTTTCAACATTTCATTTTTTCTGCTCCATTGTATTCCATTTATATTTCATTATACTTCCCATCTGTCTATCATATCTTCATGTCATATCTGTTTTCTATAATAGTTTCCTTCTGCCCTTTATAGACCTGTCAGTTTTATGCTTCCTACTTTAATCAATATCTATTTAGAAGCAGTATACTTTTCTTCAATGAACGGCTTTAGTGGATAGGAATTTTGTCATTTATTACAACAAACTCTGAATGTGCATACCTATTTTTTTTATGTCAGCCTTCTGTGTTCCAGAATGTGTATTATTTTACATCTATTCAGACAATAATTTTAAATGTAATAATATGGCTGTCTTCCTACAAAGTACCATCTCAACAATCAGTATATTTTAAAAGTTTTGTCTGTCAAATTTCAAAGTTGAGTAAATTTCTGAAGTAGCTTTATAGTAGAAAATACATCTTAGGAAATAATCTTTTTTAAGAAATGATTTTCAAAGGAATGTATTTCTTTTCTATATATATATATATGTATACACACACACACACACACACACGTATACATATATACGTATGTATGTATACATATATATACATATATTTTTTTTCCCCAAATAATACTGTTATGTATAGCACTTGGGAAAATAACTGTTAGTTACAGGTCAGAACATTGGTTATACATTAATTATATAGAGAAAATTTGTTCTTGCTTTAAAAATCTAAAGTGTTTAAATGAATTCAGTATTTTCTAACACTGTAACTGATTATAAAGTTTTATGGAGTTTAGTACAAAAGTAGCATGCAAAAAGATTAAACTCTGTTATTGCCTTCTCTCATTCTCCCTCTTATTACTCTTCCTTTCAATGTTAAATTGTATCTAGCCATTAGTTACTCATAAATTATACTATCTAGATAAACTGCATAAATGAAAATGGATCCCTCAAGGTATACTGTGTCATTCTTTATGATATTGACATGATAACCTTTACAAGCTGGGAAAATCTAAAATCCTTCCAAATAATCTGTTTGTTTGTTTGTTTGTTTTCCCTCTTCATTGCTAACAAAACTAATACTCACACAAGGAATTTGAGAATAATGGACAGCATGGTAGTTTATGATCAGAAGTATGCAAATGTGAATTTTGGAGCATTCTGTTACTAGCTGTGTGACCTAGGTCATGTTATATGATCTTAATGAACATCTGTTGTGTTTGTTTGTTTGTTTGTTTTTTGTAATCTACAAACTAATTTCATCTATAAACTAATATCCTGCCTCACAGGGTATTTGTAAGATTAAGAGAGATAATGTTTGCCATATGTTTAACATAGAACTTGGCATATAATAAGCACTCATTAAATCATTGTTATTTTTGTGGTTCTTACAATCAAAGAAATGGAAGGAGATCCAAAGTGGTGGTGAGGAGCAGTAAAATACTTTCCTCCCAAAGCCCAGCATCACTGGCTGAAAAAGCACATAAAGAATAGAAAAGAATCTTGAATGCTGCTCCAGTCTCTAGTGAGTGGTAAGAAGAAAAGTTAATTCTAGGCTTTATCCCCTCTACTCAGGTACACAGAGAGGCTTTAAAAATAGCCATATGAAAAGTGATGATGTGGAATATTTTTTATATTCTCATAGCTAAAAACTTATGAAATTTTAAATTCTAAATATCTACTTGTGTGTTATGAAATTCTGTAGACAATAAAAAATGTAATAATGTTAAAAGATGACATTGCACTTTAATAAAATGTAGGATTCCTCACATAATCAAATCAACCTGAGATCAAAACACAAACTTTTTAGGATAAATTTGAGGCAATAGCCCAGTTAGGTCCAGATGGATGTTATTGAACTTGAGGATATTTCTTATCTTCTCGGGAGAATAGCTATTGAATGCTACATTTCTCAAATGTCAATCAATACACTGTACTATTCAAATAAAACTAAATCAAGGCTATACAACTTTCCACTTTTGTAGTTCAGTTGTCTGGATTGCTCTACATTGATTTAGTACATTTGGAAAACTGATGAGAGTTTTATGATTTGTGACATTTGGGGCTATTTATATAATCCACTAGTATTCATGAAGAAAAATTAACTAGACTTAAAAGATTTACATTTAGGGAAAAATAATATCTGACATTTATTTTCTTTTTCAATATAGATAGCAATTTGAATAAAAATTATTCATAAAATTAGTTATAAAACAAATTACTGTTACAATGGCATTAATTTTCTTGGAAAATTCAGAAAATACAGTTATTCAAACAAAATTATGAATTAGATGTCAGTTCTACCTCAGTGAAATTGAAAAAAAAATGAATTAGATACTGCTGAGAAGATAACTATAACATTACAAAAACATTAAAAGTCTCTTTATCTACCTAATTTTTCAAGTCAGAAATTTATATGACATTGAACTCTTCTCTTCTTCCTACATTTGATAAATAGTCCTAGATTCTACTTCTAAATATCTTCTCCATTATATTAACTTCATCTCATTTGCCATAATATTTTAAAATAACTTCATGTTATCTACTCCAAATACTTCAGTATATGAATATCAGCAAACTAAGGCATTCTCCTATGTAACCTAATCAGAACATTTCCCATCAAAACCCCCCAAAATTCCTGATATAATCTAACTTCCAGTATATATTCCTATTCCCCCAGATTTTCCTAAAGTACTTTCTCAGTTAGTTGGTTCAAACCACTATCTGCCCAAATCTACACATTACACTTGACTATCATGTCCCTTAAATCTCTTTGATATAAGTAATGCCACTTTTTTTCATGACATTAACTTATTGAAGAGAACATGATTATCTTCTAGAAGGTCCCGCCTTCTGAATTTGTCTGATTTCTCATTTATTTTAAAGTGTTCTAATTTTAAAGTATTCTTATTTAATGTAAACTTGAGTTAGATCCAACTGATTGGTTAGATTCAAATTAAACTTTTTTTTTTGTCAAGAATTCACTTTATAGTACATCAAGATGCACCTACTATCTAATTGTGCTACTATTATTGATGTTAAGATATATCAGTAGACTTTTCTAATTTCCATACCCTGTGACAGAGGAGACTTAGAACTTTAGGATAAAGTAGCAACTTAATTAAAATAATTTAATGGATTTCTTAAATGTTCATCGAATACATTTTGCTTAGTTTTCTTATTTTCCATCAGAAGTTTTTCTATTTTAAGTATCCAACTCACTGAGATTACTTCTTATAAGAATCTTTGGAAAATTTAGATAAGACTCATAAAGGTTGAGAGAGGGATTTTAAAATCTATAAGATATAAAATATAAATTCAAAAGTATACGGCCAAATCTCCCATAATAAAAGATAAGAATGCACACATATCTAACAACATATTTCCAGTTAATCTCTGACTACAAATTGTGGATTTAGGCATACAATTAAGGCTCATTACTATACAACTGGGTTTAGAGATTTCTACAAGCTAGCAAAGCCATAACAGGTTTATAATCTAATTAGTTAGTGCTCTTAAAATTGTCCCATGCTGATCAAGCAGTTTTGCTTTTGCTTCTTATTTCTTTTATACTCAATTTACAAATAAAACTTGGATTCCAAACAAATTAATTAACCCTCTTACTTTCTTGGTTGTTTCAGCTCCATTAAACTAAGGTAATCAAATCACTTCATTTCCAGAGCCCTGAGAAGATAAATTTAAAGGCTTTCAACTGTGAAAGGACAGAAACAAAATTCACCGGAGAGACAGGATCTAAATAGCCAAATCATTTTTAGCAGGCATTAGGTACTTGGGAGCTTCCACATGAACAGTGATTATTGGACAAATCTATAAATCCATTCTGTATATAGTATATAATACCTAAGAAGAATGTTTTCAGGTGATCTACCTGCATGTACAAAGGGATATGTTGGTACCAGTGTTCATTTGCCATTGTCTTTTGGGCTCAAAGTCAAGATGAATCTCTTATTCCTCTACCCTCCTCTTACTTGCTTTCTCTACTTTCTGAAATAAAACCAAAGCCAAACAAGTAAACAAACAAAACCTGGTTAGAGCTGTAGTGTGGAATTTACACACAAATTTTGCAAACCTTTGCCACAAATCTATTAATCATTACTACTATTTCATTACTAGTACTCACATTTTACAGATGAGGAAACTGAAACTCAATAAGGTAAAAGAGATACCCAAAGAGACTTTGAGGTGATCTAGCAACTGAGTGATGGAGCTGGAAATAGACTCTGTCTGTGAAATCAAAGGCCATGCTCTGATGTGTTCATTAAGGGAATGAAAGGAAACAAAATGGTCCATTCTTTTGTGCCCATGCACATTAAAACAAAACCGTATGGCACCTGAGTGACTCAGTCGGTTGAACATCCAACTCTTGATTTTGGCTCAGGTCATAATCTCACGGTTTGTGAATTCAAGTCCCGCATCAGACTCTGTGCTGACAGTGAGGAGCCTGCTTGGGATTCTTTCTCTCTTCCTTTCTCTCTGCCCCTCCCCTGCTTGCTCGCTCTCTCTCCCTCTCTCTCAAAATGAATAAATAAACTTTAAAACTTTAAAGATAAAAAAAAATAAAAAAGCAAAACCACAATGGTGGGATATTTTTCCATCAGTTAGGTATTGTTATTATGCCAGGATATGTGCATGGGTATTTTATTTCATTTTAATAAATATAAATAATATAATGTTAAAATGTAAATTTTGAATCTCATTCTGTCTTCCAGCTATATCCTTTGTTAAATATATTAAGATTCTACTTTAATTAATGTTGTATATTTGAGGAAATGTATTATGTAAGGTCATATTTATATTATATTTGGTATTAGCTTATATTGTTAGCCATCAATATTTTAGATTGCTTTGCCACCCTAAAAAGATCACCATCTAGTCTTATCACAGAAATTTGGAAATAGTGTTATGTAAAAACACACAAAAAACAGCCAAAAGAGACACAAATGATGCTCCTGAAGAGCAAACGTTTACAAAGCCATGACTTTAGAAGAAAGTGAAAACTAGTGTTACCTCAGGAATGAGCACACGTGGCCCTTTAACACTTCAATTAGAAAACCAGAAACACTTAGTCAAAGCATCCAAAAGAACAATGTGTCAACTTCGTAATTAGTTAAAATCAGTCTGCTTGTGCTATTAACATTGCCTAGCTGCTTTTCTGTGTCCGTAGTAAGAGACACCTATGATGTTTTTGTGCAGTGACATCTCATTTATGCAACATTTTGCCCCCCCCCCCCCCAAAGGAAGATAGCCATGTTATGGGGAAAGGGAGGGCCTGTATTGGAGAAAGTTCCCATATACCTTGTACCTAGTTTCCCTTATGAAGATCTTACATTAGTATATTTATTATAATTAGCAAACCAATACTGATACATTATTATTAGCTAATGTTCATATTTAATTCACATTTTCTTAGTTTCTACCTAATGTCCTTTTTCTATTTCAGGATTCCATCCAGGGTAATATGTTGTTCAGTTATCATGTCTCCCTTGGCTCCTCTTGGCTGTGAGAGTTTATCAGACTTTCCTTCTTTTTGATGAATCTTGACAGTTTTGAGGAGTGCTGGTTAGATAGCTTGTAGAATGTTCCTCAGTTGGGATTTAGCCAACATTTCTCTCATTGTTAGACCGAGGTTATGATTTTTGAGAGAAAGACTTAGAGAGGTAGGTAAAATGACATTTTCATCACATCATATCATCACATAACATCATGTTAATATGGGTTATCATTGTTGATGTTGACTTTGTTCACCTGGCTGAGGTTCTGTTTATCAGGTTTCTCCATGATGCAGTTACTCTTTTTATTCCACTTTACATTCTTTACTCTTTGGAAGGAAGTCACTATGCAGAGCTCACACTTAGACGATGGGCAGTTTGTTGTCTCCCTCTAGTCCTTTTGAGGATGGAGTATCTGAAAAAAAATATTTGGAATTCTTTTGCACTTAAAATTTCTCTCTTTGCTCCATTTTTTTTTTTTTGCATCATTTGTTTATGTCAGTGAGTCAATATAGACTCATGAATATTGATTTTATACGTGGGTTACAATTCAATACTAGGTCAGTTTTTTGTTGCTTGATGTATTCCAGCTTTGGCCATTGGGAGGTCTATCAGTTGGCTTCTGTCTCTTTGGCACACACCTGTTATTAGTGTTTTCCCTCTCTCTCTCTCTCTCTCTCCTTAAGTCCTCTCTCTTTTTGCATTTCAGTTCGTGAAGTTTCGATTGACATGCATTCAAGCTCACTGATCCCTCTTGTTTCCAGTCTACTGACACAGTTTACTAAAAAGGATTTTTCAATCCTGTCACAATGTTTTTGATTTCCAACATTCCCTTTTTTTCTTTATTAGAGTTCCGGTCTCTCTGCTCACATTATCATCTGTTCTCATCTGTTGTCTACCTTTTCTATCAAAGTTTTTAACGTATTAAATAACAGTTGTTTTGGGGCGCCTGGGTGGCGCAGTCGGTTAAGCGTCCGACTTCAGCCAGGTCACGATCTCGCGGTCTGTGAGTTCGAGCCCCGCGTCGGGCTCTGGGCTGATGGCTCAGAGCCTGGAGCCTGTTTCCGATTCTGTGTCTCCCTCTCTCTCGGCCCCTCCCCCGTTCATGCTCTGTCTCTCTCTGTCCCAAAAATAAATAAACGTTGAAAAAAAATTAAAAAAAAATAAATAACAGTTGTTTTAAATTTTCTCTCTGTTAATTCCAAAAATCAGTGTCATAACTCAATCTAGTTCAGATACTTGTTTTATTTCTTTAGAACGTGTTCCTTTCCTGCCCTTTGACATACCTTGTACCTTTTAAAATTTTTATTTTAAGCCAGACATATTGTATCAGGTAAAGAAACTGCGGTAAAAAGGCCTTTAGTGTGAGGATTTACATTACTCTGGCAAGGAGTCTGGGATACCGGTCCAGTAAAAGCAATTCCTCTAGTGTCCTTGTTTTCATCTTACCTTTTGATTTTGGGTTTTCCTAAGTACTCTTCCTCAGATATTAAAATCTTTGAGTTTTCATACACTGCTGTTTAACTGAGGCCTACTGGTTGATGATAAGGTGTAAAGGAGGAAGAGCATTCTATGATTGAATGTTTAAATCTCAGTGTCTTAGTGGGTCTGTGTCCCTGAGCTGTGACTTCCACAAGTGTTTGGGTTTTTTGTTTGTTTGTTTGTTTTTCTTTTGTTTTCTTTTTTTTTTTTTCCCATGGTTTAGGTTTCTCCCACCTTTAGATTAGAAAAGAATCAAAGGAGTAGGGCATTAGAAATGTCCTTTCCGCAAGTGTTACAAAGCTCTGGCAAATTATTTTACTCTGAAGAATGGAATGTTGTTATGACCTGTTTTCCTCCCTAACCAGGAGCCTGGACCAGTAAGAGATTTTTGCCAAATCTTCACCAGGAGGACCTTATTGGGTTCCTGCAGGTAAACCTCTCCCCCCTGCCCCAGAAGTGTGGGGGCCCCTGTAAGACTGCCACCTCTAGGAATTTCTCATGCAAGTTCATGCTCAGTCTCTATCAGTTCATAAAGGAAATCAAAATTATTTTTCATATGCTTTGAAACTATCTCAGTTTCTAACACATAAAAATATTTCAAAGGCTTATTAGAAAATGGAAAGAAGGAAGGGATTTTATCCAACACACTTAAAAAGACAAAAAATAAAAAGAATACAGGTTGGAAAAGAAGAAGTAAAATTACATTTATTTGCAAATGACATGACCTTGTATATAGAAAATTCCAAGGAATGTGCCGAAAACAAATAAAAGAAATTATAATAATTCATTCATGGTATTTCTAAATACTACCAATGAACAATGTGAACACGAATGAAATAGTAAATAATTCCTTCTATAACATCAAAAAGAATAAAATACTAAGAAATAAATTAAAGAAGTACAAGACTTCTAAACTGAAAATATCATTAAGGCAGTACTTGCCAAATTAATTTATGGATTTGGTGCATTTCCTGTCAAAATTCTAGATGTGTTCTTTGCAGAAATTGGCACTCTGATTCCTAAAATTCACATGAAAATGCAAAAGACCCACTTAAGATAACCAAAAGATTATGAAAGAAGAATAAAATTGGAAGATTAGGAATCCCTGATTTCTAAGTCTACTGCAAAAAAAACAGTAATCATGACTGTATGTCACTGGCAGGATAAACATAGAGATCAATGGGATATAAATTAGAATATGGAAATAAACCCAGACGTCTATGGTGAATTGAATTAAAAAAAAATAACGTTTATTTATTTTTTGAGAGAGAGAGAGAGAGAGAGAGAGAGACAGGCAGACAGAGCATGAGTGGGGGAGGGGCAAAGAGGAGGGAGACACAGAATCTGAAGCAGGCTCTAGGCTCTGAACTGTCAGACCAGAGCCTTATATGGGGCTCGAACTCACTGACTGGGAGATCATGACCTGAACCAAAGTCAGACACTTAACTGACTGAACCACCCAGATGCTCCTAATGGTCAATTGTTTTCTGACAAGGGTGGAAGTATAATTTGATGAGGAAAGAATCTCTTTTCAATAAACAGTGCTGACACAATAGATATTGACCGCAAAAAAACAAAAAAAAAAAAACAAAAAACAAAACAAAACAAAACAAAACAAAAAAAACCTATTTATATTATATGCAAAAATTAATTAAAATAGGATCATAGGCCCTAAATGTAAATGCTAAACTATATAACTCTTAGAAGAATACATAGGAGTAAATCTTCATGACCTTGGGTTGAGTGGTGATTTCTTAGGTATAACAACAAAAACAAAACATAAGAAATAAAAGAAAAAAGTAGATATACTTGATTTCAAAAAAATTGAAAAAATTTTGCTACAAAATATATAAAAAATGTGAAAATGCAACAAAGTTAGAACATAATTGCAAATCATATTTCTGATACGGGACTGATATCCAGGACATATAAATAATTCTCGCAGTGCATTAATAAAATGACAACTCAGTTTAAAATGGGAAATAGAAATCAAAACCACTATCAGATACTGCCTTCACACCCACTTGGAAGGCTATAATCAAAAAGATAGATAATAGTAAGTGTTGGTGAGGATGTGTGAAATTGGAACATTCATTTATTGCTGGTTGCAAGGTAAAATGGTATGGCTACTTGGAAAACAGTTTGATAGTTCCTGAAAAACGTTAAACATATGGTTTCCATATAGGTATACCATAATTATACTCCTTGGTATATCCCTTCATCCCTATAGGAAAACATGTATCCACATAAAAACTTATACATAAATAGGCATAGCAGCATTTATCATAATATCCCAAGTGTGGAAACAACCCAAATGTCTACAACTGATGAATTGATAAACATATGTGGTATACCTAATGAAATATTATTCAGCCAGGAAAAATAATAACATGCTGATACCTGGTGCAATGTGGATGGACCTTGTAAACATTACTCTACATGAAAGAAACCAATCACAAAAAAGTCATATGTTGTGTGATTGCATTTATATGAAACATCCAGAAAAGGCAGATCTATAGAGATAAAAAGAGTAAGTTAGTGGAGGGGTTGTTGTGATTAAGTGGGACAGGTGGTTTAGAGTACCTGCTAATGGGAGTTAAGGTGACTTTTTGGGGCATTAAAATTGTTCTAAATTTAAATAGTGATGATAGTTGCCAGATTTTGTATGTATGCTAAAAGTATTTAATATCCAATTGTGTACTTTAAATAGGTGAATTTGGTGACATGTGAATTATATATCAATAAAGCTGTTTTATTTTTTTTTTTAATTTTTTTTTCAACGTTTATTTATTTTTGGGACAGAGAGAGACAGAGCATGAACGGGCGAGGGGCAGAGAGAGAGGGAGACACAGAATCGGAAACAGGCTCCAGGCTCTGAGCCATCAGCCCAGAGCCCGACGCGGGGCTCGAACTCACAGACCGCGAGATCGTGACCTGGCTGAAGTCGGACGCTTAACCGACTGCGCCACCCAAGCGCCCCTAAAGCTGTTTTAAAAAAAGGGGAAATAAAAAATATGAAGGGGAGAAGGAAGACAGAAAGTGTGAAAGAAAGGCCATTTCTTAGGCACACATTATGGACCAGATATTATGCTGGACTTTCCAAAAGGATGAACTTTTGTAATTCTCATGACAAGAGGAAACAGGTTTTGCTTTCAGTTTTATACAAAAGGAAATTGAGTCTTAGAGAAATAACTTTCTAAAGGTTATCAGATAGAGTATAATAAAATTGTGACCCACACCAAAGTCCAACTGACAACAAAATCCATGATCTGTCGATGACACAGCTGCATGAAATATTTTACCAAGATAATATAAAAAAAAAAACTAATTTATTCTTCCAAATGATTAGAATTAGCTTTTAAAAAAAAACCTCCTACATGTTCAAATAAATTTGATTCCTTGAAAAGTTTTAATCAATAAAATACAAATTTCAGGAGGTGAGAAGAACTACTAGATCAGCCTATTAAGGTAAACATGACTATTTAAGTAACACTTTGATTTGCAGAATGCACAATAATCGTTTTGTCTGGTTTATCCTGAATAAAAAGTGACCAAATGATTTTCTGGGACTACTTGAATTCTTGCTGATTCCATGAATTATAGTTATCAAGAAATATCCATTTCAAATTCAGAAACATGCTAATGGTAGAAAGACAACCTTACATGAAACAGACAAGACTTTGAAAATACTATTCCAATTTATATTTTGCAAGAAGACTTAAAAATGCAGAATATTGGTCATTTTAAGTTTTATGCCTCAATAAAGTTAATTCTCAATTTATTCTATGAAAATTAAATAAAATAAAATGATTCTTCAAAAGCTTTAAAAGCCTTAAAACACATATGAATGAAAACTGATATTACCATTAACATATCAGATGTTAAATAATTATATGCTAAATTGAATTTTTTAAATTTTAATTAAAGTGTTATATTAGTTTCAGGTTTACTATATTATATTAGTTAGTTATATTAGTTATATTAGCTATATTAGTTTCAGGTTTATAATTACTATTATAGTAATTCAGTATCTCCATATATTATTTAGTGCTTACACAGATAAGTGTACTCTTAATCACCTTCACCTGTTTCACCCCGCCCTCCCCTCTGGTAACCATCTGTACCATCTGTTTGTTCTCTATAGTTAAGAGTATGCTTTTTGGTTTGTGTCTTTGTTGTTGATGATGTTGATTTGTTTTATTTCTTAAATTCCACATATGAGTGAAATTATATGGAATTTGTCTTTCTCTGACTGGCTTATTTTTCTTAGCATTATACTCTCTAGATCCATCCATATTGTTGCAAATGGCAAGATTTCATTTTTGTTATGGCTGAATAATATATATATATATATATATACACTCACATATTCAATATTATATATATACATATATATGTATATATATATTCTTTTTATGCATTCATCATTTCTTTTTATCTATTCATCTATCAATGGGCATATGGGCTGCTTCCATAATTTGGGTATTGTAAATATGTTGGAATAAACATAGGAGTGCATATATCTCTTCATTTTTTTTTTTAATGTTTATTTATTTTTGAGACAGAGAGAGACAGAACATGAATGGAGGAGGGGCAGAGAGAGAGGGAGACACAGAATCTGAAACAGGCTCCAGGCTCTGAGCTGTCAGCACAGAGCCCGACGCGGGGCTCAAACTCACGGACCGCGAGATCATGACCTGAGCCAAAGTCGGACGCTTAACCTACTGAGCCACCCAGGCCCTGCATATATCTCTTCAAATGAGTGTTTTGTATTCCTGGGATAAAGAGCCGGTAGTGCCATTTTGTAGGGTAGTTCTATCTTTAAAATTTTGAGGTATTCCGTACCATTTTCCACAGTGGCTGCACCAGTTTCCATTCCCACCAACAGTGCACAATGGTTCCTTTTTCTCCACATCCTCACCAATACTTATTGTTTCTTGTGTTTTTGATATTAGCCATTCTGACAGGTATGAGGTGATATTTTATTGTGGTTTTGATTTGTATTTCCCTGATGATGAGTGATGTTGAGCACCTATTCATGTGTCTGTTGGCCATATGTATGTCTTGTTTGGAGAAATGTCAGTTCATGCTCTGCCCATTTTTTAATTGGATTATTTTTGTGGATTTGTTTTTATTTTTGATTGTTTTGTGTGTGTGTGTTGATTTGTATAAGTTCTCTCTATACATTGGATAATAACTCTTTATCAGATATGTCATTGCAAACATGTACTCCCATTCAGTATGTTTGTGTTTTAGTTTTGTCTTTAGTTTGACTTTTAGTTTAGTTTTCACTGTGCAGAGCTTTTTGTTTGATGTAATCTCGATAGTTTATTTTTGCTTTTGTTTCCCTTGCCTCAGGAGACATACCTAGAAAGATGTTGTTACAGCCCATGTCAGAGAAATTACTGCCTGTGCTCTCTTCTATGATTTTTATGGTTTCAGATCTCACATTTAGTTCCTTAATCCATTTTGAGTTTATTTTTATATATGGTATAATAAAGTGATTCAGTTTTATTCTTCTGTGTATAGCTGTCCCATTTTCCCAACACCATTTGTTGAAGAAATTGTCTTTTCCCCCATTGGATATACTTTCCTGTTTTGTTGAAGATTAATTGACCATATTATTGTGGGGGGGTTATTTCTGGGCTTTCTATTCTGTTCTCTTGATCTATGTATCTGTTACTGTGCCAGTACCTTACTGTTTTTATTACTACACCTTTGGAGTATAACTTGAATCTGGAATCATGATACCTCAAGTTTTCTTTTTCTTTTTCAAGATTGCTTTGGCTACTCATGGTCTTTTGTGGTTCCATACAAATTTGAGGATTGTTCTAGTTCTGTGAAAAATGCTGTTGGTGTTTTGATAGGGCTTGCATTAAATATGTAGATTACTTTGAGTGGTATAGACATTTAAAAAATATTTGTTCTTCCAATCCATGAGCACGGAATATCTTTCTTTTTATTTGCGTCATCTTCAATAACTTTCATCAGTGTTTATAGTTTTCAGAGTAGAGATCTTTCACTTTGGCTAAGTTTATACCTATGTGTCTTATTATTCATGATACAGTTATAAATGAGATTATTTTCTTAATTTCTTTCTATTCACTGTTAGTGTATAAATATGCAAAGGATTTCTGTACATTGAGTTTTTATCACGTAGTTTTACTAAACATCATTTATCAGTTCTAGTAGGCTTTTGGTGGCTTTGTTGAGGATTTTTATCAGGAATAGATATTATACCTTGTCAAATGCTGCTTCTGCATCTATTGAAATGTTCATATAGTTTTATCTTTCCTCTTTTTTTAAGTTTACTTATTTATTTTGAGAAAGAAAGAGAGAGGACACACAGAGAGAGAGAATCTCATCAGGTTCCACACTGGCAGCACAGAGCCCAATGAAGGGCTCGAACCCAGGAACTGTGAGATCATGACCTGAGCCGAAACCAAGAGTTGAACGCTTAACTGATTGAGCCATCCAGGTGCCCCTATAGGTGCCTCTATTGAGGTTCTGTCTCACATTGATTTATTTGTGAATATTGAGCTACCTTAGCATCCCAGGAATAGTTGCTATTCCATCATGGCGAATGATTTTTTTTTTTAAATGTATTGTTGGATTCAGTTTGCTATTTTGTTGAGGAATTTTGCATCTATGTACATCATAGATATTGGCCTGTAGTTCTCTCCCTCTCTCTCACTTTTTTTTGTTTGTTTTGTTTTGTTTTGTAGTGTCTTTTTCTGGTTTCGATGTCAGAGTAATGTTGGCCTTATAGAATGAATTTGGAAGCTTTCCTTCCTCTTCTAGAATTTGAAAAAGTTTGAGAAGAATAGGTATTAATTCTTCTTTGAATGTTTGCTAGCATTCACCTTTGAAGCCATGTAGTTCTGCACTTTTGCTTGTTGCATGTTGTTGCTTGCTGATTTAATTCAGTGCTGGTAATCAGTCTGTTCAAATTTCCTATTTTTTCCAGCTGCAGTTTTGGCAGGTTATGTTTCCAGGAATTTATCCATTCTTTTATGTTGTCCAATTTGTTGGCATATACTTTTTCATAATATTCTCTTACAATCATTTGAATTTCTGTGGTTGCAGTTGTTACTTCCCCTCCTTCATCTCTGATGCTGTGAATTTGAGCCTTTTTTTTTTTTTTTTTTTTTTGTTTTCCCAAAAGTTTTTTAAATTTTTTTTTTTTTTTAAAAAAAAACCTCCCCTGTTTTTTTTTTTTTTTCCTTTTTTTTTTTTTTTTTTTTTTTAGTTACTATATCATTTATTTCTCCCCCAATCTTTATTATTTCCTTCCTTCCGCTGGTTTTGTGTTTTGTTTGTTATTTTCTTAAAGCTCCTTTAGGTATAAGATTAGATTATTTGAGATTTTTCTTGCTTCTTGAGATAGGCTTGTACTGCTATAAACTTCCTTCTTAGAACTGCTTTTGCTGCATCCCAAAGATTTTGGACCATTTTCTTTTCATTTTCATTTCTCCCATGTAATTTTGATTTCCTCTTTGATATCTTGATTGGCCCACTCATTGTTTAGTAGCATGGTATTTAACTTCCAAGGATTTGTGGTCTTTCCAGATTTTTTTTCTTGTGGCTGATTTCTAGTTTCACGGTGTTGTGGTCAGAAAAGACGCATGACATGACTTCAGTTTTTTTTAATTTGTTGAGACTTGTTTTGTGGTTTAATATGTATCTATTCTGGAGAATGTTCTGTGTGCACTTGAAAAGAATGTATATTCTGCTGTTTTAGGATGGAATGTTCTGAATATATCTTTTAAATCCATCTTGTCCAGTGTGTCATTCAAAGTCACTGTTTCCTTTTTGATTTTCTGTTTGGATGACATATCCATTGGTATAAGTGGGGTGTTAAAGTCCCATACTACTATTGTATTACTGTACATTAGTTTCTTTATGTTTGTTATAAACTGTTTGTGTATTTGGGTGCTATCATGTTGGGTGCATATATATTTACATTTGTTATATCTTCATGTTGGAGTGTCTTCTTTATTATTATATAGTGTCCTTCTTTGTTTCTTATTACAGTCTTTGTTTTAAAATCTGTTTTGTCCAATATAAGTATTGCTATCCTGGCTTCCTACTGACATCTATTTGCATGATAAATGTTTCTCCATCCATTCATTTTCAGTCTGGATGCACCTTTAGGTCTGAAACGAGTTTCCTGTAGACAGCATATAGATGAGTATTTTTTTTTAAATCTATTCTGCCACCATATGTCTTTTGATTAGAGCATTTAGGCCATTTACATCTAAGTAATTATTAATGGGTATGTATTTATTGCCATTTTGTTACTTGTTTTGTGGTTATTTTTGTAGTTTTTCTCTGATCCTTTTTTTCTCTTTCTTTCTTTCATGGTTTGCTGGCTTTCTTTAGTGATATATTGGATTCCTTTCTCATTATTTTTTGCATATCTGTTCCTAGTTTTTGATTTGTGGTTACCTTTCGGTTTGTATATAGTTTCTTCTGCATTTAGGATTCTATATTTCAAGTTGATAGTCATTTAAGTTTATTCCTCTCCTTTCAAAGTTTTAGGCATATGGTATCATAATTTATATTCTTTTACTTTGTGAGTCCTTCAACTGGTATTTACAGCTATAATTAATTTTGCTACTTTCATGCTTCCTAATTTTCTTACTTCCACTTATGGTCTTCATTTCCCCTCAAAGAGTCCCCTTTAACATTTCTTGTAGGGCTGACTTAGTGCTCATGAATTACTTTACCTTTGTTTGTCTGGGAAACTTTTTATATCTCATTATATTCTGAATAATAGCCTTGTTGGATCTTGGCTGCAGATTTTGTCCTTTCAGCACTTTGAATATATCATGTTGCTCCCTTTTGGCAATCGAAATTTCTGCTAAAAAATTTGCTACTAGCCTTATGGGGTTTGTCTTGTATGTAACTATTTTGTTTTCTTTTGCTGCTTTTATTTTTATTATTTATTTATCTATTTATTTATTTATTTTTTAATTTACATCCAAGTTAGTTAGCATATAGTGCAACAATGATTTCAGGAATAGATTCCTTAATGCCCCTTACCCGTTTAGCCTATTCCCCTCCCACAACCCCTTCAGTAACCCTCTGTTTGTTCTCCATATTAAGAATCTCCTATGTTTTGTTCCCTTCCCCTTTTTATATTATTTTTGTTTCTCTTCCTTTGTGTTCATCTGTTCTGTGCCTTAAAGTCCTCATATGAGTGAAGTCATATGATATTTGTCTTTCTCTGACTGACTAATTTCACTTAGCATAATACCTTCTAGTTGCATCCATATAGTTGCAAATGGCAAGACTTCATTCTTTCTCGTGCTGCTTTTAAAACTCTATCTTTATTATTACTTTTTGCCATTTTGATTATCATGTGTCTTGGTATGGACCTCCTTGGGTTGATTTTCTTGGGGGCTTCTGTGCCTCCTGGATCTGGATATCTGTTTCCTTCTCTTGATTAGGGAATTTTTCAGCTATTATTTCTTCAAATAAATTTTATTCTCCCCACCCTTTTCTCTTCTCCTTCTAGGATCCTTATAGTGTGAATACTACACTTGATGGTGTCACTGTGTTCCCTAAGTCTATTGTTATTTTTGTTTTTAAGTTCATTTACTTATTTTGAGAGAAAGAGTGATAGAGAGTGAGTGTGAACAAGGGAGGGGCAAAGAGAGAGGGAGAGAGAGAATCGAAAGCAGGCTCTGTTCTATTAGCACAGACGTGGGGCTTGATCCCATGAACCATGAGATCATGACTTGAGCCTATATTAAGAGTTGGATGTTTAACTGACTGAGCCACCCAGGCACCCCAGTCGATTCTCAATTTTCACATTTTTTTTTCTCTCTTACCTACTCCACTTGATTACTTTCCGTTACTCTGTCCTTCAGGTCACTGATTTGTTTTTCTGTTTCCTTTATTCTGTCTAGTGTATTTTTAATTTCATTATTGTGTTCTTCATCTGTAATTGGTTCTTTTTATATCTTTGTTGAGGGTCTCACTGATATCCTCCACTCTTCTCTAGTCCACTGAGTATATTCATGATCATTACTTTAAATTCTCTATCAGGCATAGTGCTTATATTTGTTTCACTTAGGTCTCTTGCTGTGGTTTTGTCTTGTTTTTTGGTTTTTTGTTTTTGTTTTTTTTTCATTTGGGACATATTCATCTGTTTTCTCATTTTGTCTGACTCTCTGCATCTGCTTCTGTGTACTAGGAAAGTCACCTATGTCTCCTACTCTTGAAAATAATGGCCTTATGGAGGACAGGTCCTGTGGTATTCTGCAGTGCAGTGTCCCCTGTTCACCAGAACCTAGAGCTTTAGGGTGACTCCAGTATGTGTTGCCTATTCCCTGCTGTTGTGTCTTGTCTGTTTTTTCATTCAGTCTAGTCATCTGTAGTGGATGTCTTTGCCTGACATGGGCAGTGTTTGGTTCCTGTAGTGTTAGTTGAATAGTCTCAGGCTGTCTTGGGCTTTAGTTTAGTCAGACCTGGAATTTGCCTGAGATACAGTATCTCCAAACTGCTGAGCATTTTTCCTGTGTTGTCCCCTCAGAAGTATTCATTGGAGGGCAGGGCCTATAGTCAGACCAACTTCCTGCCCCCAGCCCATGGCTGGGGCCACAGGCTGACTGGTGTGTGGTTATCCCCTTCTCACCCTAGGGAAGGAAGCAACTTTAGAGTGGTTACAGAGTGGTGCTGGTCCCTGTCAGGATGGTTTTCACACTGCCAGCCTTGTGAATGGGCTTCAGGTGAGGAGCCTATAGGAGTGGATGTGCTGCAGCCAGTCTGGATTGGCTAGGGAAGGGCACACAGTTTTAACAAGGTGCTCCCAGCTCTTCTGTAGGAGGGGGCCTGCCACCCCACAGCCACCATCACTACTGCCAGGACCAAGGAGTCACAAAGTGCACAGGTCATGAGACAAGGTATTGACAATGTTTGTGGTGCTCTTCTGGGTTTGGGGACTCAGTGCTGGGACTTAGGCAAGCATGACTGGAAAGGGCAGATCTGCGGTGGCCAGTGTTGACACCCCACTGGTCCTGCGGGTGGCCCTGTGTTTATGTTGGGGTGTGGGGGAGGAAAATGGCATCCGACAGCTCCTTTCTTCCTAGAAAAGTCCCTCAGTGAATCCTGTCCCTTAGAGACAGGCTCTGAGATTACTAAATAATGCTTCTTCCCATATGCCCCAGGCAGTTTTGAAACTGCTGCTTCTAGCTGTATCTCTGCTGCCTGCTTTTTGCACTGTCTCTTTAATGGTGGGGGCTTGGTTTCTATTTGCCCTCAGGGATCTCCCATAGCTGAATTAATTGATTGTTAAAATTCCAGGCTTTAAGCCCCACTAGTTGTAAGAACTCACCAAATTTGGGCCCTCAAGTGTTCAAACCCAGATGTTGTGGCGATTTGTCTTCCCTGTGTTGCTTCCCTGTGTGAGGGTCTGTTTCTCTAGCCTCTCCATGCCTGCAGCTCCCTCCCTCCCTCCCTCCCATGCATGCCCTACAGTCCCTTAGATGTGGCCTTGTCTCTACCTTTACCTGTAGATTTTGTTCTACCAGTCTTTGGGTTATATTTTGGTTTGTTTATACTGATGTGAGTGTTATCGACTTGTATCTCTGGGACAAGGTAAGCTTAGGGTCCTCCTATTCCACCAACTTCCCAGACTCTAATCTGACTTGAATTTCTTAAAATAACATAAGATAAATGTTGGGTATTTTTTTTTAATTGACTGTCTTCAAAATTATTTTTTATTAATTCATTTTTATGTTAATATATCCTCTATAACCTTTTAATGGTGAAAATAAAAAGGAAATGAATTGCTTTATCAGTATATTTAATAACTGTAGTATTTTTCCTTTCTTAAAACATAGGAGTATTTGAAATACAGGTACTCAGTTTTGACTACATTAACAAGGAGTTAATTTAAAGGAACATCTGGTTGTTTCTAATTGCTCTGGATGGGAAAAAGAGGACCCAGATGCTTACATAATTCATCCTTCCATCTCTAGTTGACAATAACAATAGCTTTGCAGTAGATATAGTAAGTAAGAACTCAGTGCCATTTGAGCTTATGTGTTCCTAACTGGAACATAGGCATAGATATTTTTTCTAAATTTCTCAAATTGAAGGTGTGCACAAACCGACCGTATATGTGTCTATATTTATATTTTAATTACAAGTTTGAAAATATTTATTGCTGCTACTTTGACCACCAAAGGAAAGAGGCATGTGGTAGGAAGAATTCTAAGATGGGCCCGAGGACTGTGCCCTCTAGTGTACATGCTCTGTATAATCCCTCCCCTCGTGTGTGGATGTGAACTGTGAATATGACAAATGCCACTATTATGATAGATTACATTATATGGCAGATGTGAAGGAATTTTGTAGATATAAAGCTATTCGGCTGACTTTGATTTAATCAAAGGGAGATGATCTCAGTGGGCCTGACCTAATCAGCTGAGTCCTTTGTAAAAACTCAGAAGCAGCTGAGAAGCTATCCCAGTGGCTGTGAAGAAGCAAGCTGTCAGTAGTTATACAGCTGCCAGAAAATGAATTCTACTTACAAGGATGTGAGCTGGGAAGAAGACCCCGAGCCTCACATGAGACCACAGCCCCAGGCAGCATCTTGGTCATAGCCATGTTCAGATGCTTTGACTCCTGATCTAATAGGTGAGATAATATATGTATGCTGTTTCAAGCTTGTGGAATTTTGTTGCATAACAATGGAAAACTAATTCAGTACATACAGTCTATCACAAGGACTTGAATTTGATAGTGGTTTGTACATAGTAGGCACTGATTCATACTCCTGTCATACATTTTAGTTTCATAAAGTAGAGTTAGGGGCGCATAGGTGGCTGAGTCGATTGAGGGTCCTACTCTTGGTTTCAGCTCAGGTCATATCTCATAGTTTGTGAGCCTGCTTGAGACTCTATCTCTCCTCTCTTTCTGTCCCTATCCCGCTCGTACTCTCTCTTTCTCTCAAAAGAAACAAACCTTAAAAAAATTTTTAAAAAAGTAGAGTTAATTAAAAAAAAAACTTTCATATATCAAGGATTGTTTTCTCTTCTGACATTAGCAAAAAGTTCATTAGTAGAAACTTTTTAAGTGTGGCAGCTACAGGTAAATCTCAAGCATACTTGTGCCCAGCTAAAATTGATTTAATGTATATCCTTGGATATAAAAGATGCTCTTCTACAGACAGACTGAGTAAGAAAGAGGATTATTGTAATACATTGAAAAATAAAAGAGATTTACAGCATAACCAATTGAAGTTTAGCTTACAATGCTAGGAATACTTTCCAAGTTGATTGGGTTTGTGAGGCAGAGGTGAAAAGTGAATTACAAAATGAAAAGCGTTTCTTTTTCAAGACACACAACTGCAGAGGGAGATCTAGCAGGAGTAGTGCAAAAGGATGTATTCTTCCATAAGCATTATTTAGCTTTGCAATAATACTTGAGGAATTCAGAAACTTTTCTAAAGGAGGAATAGAATAAACAAAAGAAGCTTTATTTTAATGTTCTTTTTTCTTATTTTTTTCTCCTTTCGGAAGTAGAATAGTGAGTAAACAAGAATTTCTTTTGATTATTTAAAAAAAAACTTGCCATAATATTAATATTAATATTTAATAAAGTTCAAAATATAAGATGAGCAAAGGAATATGCCCAATAACATTTAGCATTTTGCATGAGAAAGAGAATCATGGCCATACAAATATTCAGAGGACCAATTACAGCAAAAATAAGGTACAGAATATATTATCAGAGCAGCTTAGAAGCATCATCCTCAGTGGTAAAATAAAGGGCAAGATACAGGCAAAACAGTCATCACTTTTATGTAATTAGAAAACAAATAGAGGAGTCATGTTATTGTGAATACCCATTAACTATTACAAATTGTATTGGAACATTTAAGAAGTGCAATGAATAACCAATTAGTCTATGGTACTCATCATTGCCGGAGTGAGTGCTTAATACAAAGTTTATGAAATAGACTTTGCATTTTATTTGCCAAAGCCTCTTTATTTGTGATTTTGTCTGAACCTTGATGAAGAGTTGGACTTTATTTATGCCCTTGCATGCAATTACCACCGTTTGCCTTCTTCTTTCCCTCTCCCTAATTAATACATATTAACATCCCAAGTGATCAACTTTTGACATTCTTCAGGAACATTTAATTCATTCACTCAATCAAGATCCCTTTTGAGACAAAAGATAAGGCAAATATAAACAGGAAACTCAGTGAATTTCATTTGTTAGGCTCTTTAGTAGGGGTTAAAAATGTCAATACCTGTGTTTTTGTAACATATTTCATGAGGGATTTCACGTCATCCTGAAGACTAGAAGCATAGAAAGTTGTAAATTTTCAGAGAAGCTAATATGTTTCTTTATTCTTATGCCTTCTATTAGTTTTGGTTCCATAAACTTCATGTGTCACTCCCTCAAGATAAAGGAAGTCCTTGCACACTACTCTTTGGTGACTCTTCCTCCTTAAAACTCACCCAGTTACTCTTTGATTATTTTACATTGGTCATTCTGAATTTTTCCTTTCAAATATGTCTGACTTTTGGAGCTATTTGTTTTATGTGTCGTGATTTTTTTTTTTTTAACATTTATTTACTTTTGAGAGACTGAGTGTGAGTGGGGGAGGAGCAGAGAGGGAGACACAGAATCTGAAGCAGGCTTCAGGCTCTGAGCCATCAGCACAGAGCCCAATGCGGGGCTCCAGCTTGAGAACTGCCAAGATTATGACCTGAGCAAAGTCAGACGCTTAACTGACTGAGCCACCCAGGTGCCCCTGTTTCTTGATTTAAGGGTCAGCTCCCAGCTGATATAACCCTGGACACTTGATCTACAATTTTAAGAGAATACTTCTTCCTGCCAAGACATTAGTTCCCTTTGGTATTAGTTGTAAGTCATGTCTCTGACATCTTATTCATATTTTTTATTATGTTTCTTTGGGATCTAATTTCCTTTTTTGTTCTAGTATCTCTGATACCACTCCTTTTCTAGTAGTTTAACATCAGTAAGAAACCAGAGACTTTATTCATTTATTTCATTTTAATTTCATTTTATCTTAAAGATATTACTCTCTCCTTTTTTATCAGCCTACATTTCTTCACTTTGTTTTCATTCTTATGATGCTCCTGTGCTTGAGATAGTTTTGAAACACATATGTTTTGAAAGCATTTTTAAAAATAAAGCAGAGAAACCAAATGTTCTGCCAGAGCCCTTAAAATTGTCTTCTTCAATTTTAGGTGTGCTTATTTTATTTGCTTTTTTTTCCCCCCTTCACATCCACTTAAGATTATGGTTTATACTCCTTAAAACAATGGCCTCCATTTCTCTTTATTCGTTTGTTTGTTTTTAAAAAAAATATAGCACACCTCTTTGGTTAAGGCTCCATTTTGTGTGTGCCTGAAATCTAAAGTGATAAGGAGAACACACGTCTTTAACGAAGCTAGGTCCTGACAATGCTCAATGCTAGGGATTGCGTTAGCAGTTTGAATATGGTACAGCCCATCTACTCCTGCCTGTTTTACTCTGGAACCCACCTATCTCTGTTGTTTCAAGTTTTGGTTTGTAATCTAAGTACATAAACATACTAAAGGTGACCAAAAAAAAAAAAAAAAAAGAAAAAAAAAAGTTCATCTCTAACCTAATGTACACAGTGTTTTTTCTCTATGTTTTACCTTAGCTGGCCTAACAACCTATCTAGCATGGCAGCATGCATGTTTTCGTTAAGACCTAGCATGGTCGTCCCCCTATCATTTGTATAGTGTGGCTAAGATCCACTCGTGTAGCACTGCCTATATAAATTGCATAGGGCTCCCCACTCAGAAGATTCCTGCGCGAGACAATTCTCTGCTGTCACTATCTTAAAATTCTTAATAATTTTTAACTAAGGGCCCACACTTTCGTTTTGCACTGGGCACCACAAATTATGTAGCTGGTCTGACCAGTCAGCGCTGCTATTTGCTACAGTTAACTGCCAAGGTCACAATTCCGTGTGACTGAGTTTTAAAGTCAGTCATCCAGGTCACATTAAACACCAATGCATAATTACCAAAACCAACAAACAAAAACAGCAAAAGAAAAGTTATTGTAATCTGATAACCTGACATGGTCATGAAATCCCAATGCTCATGTTTACTATAGCACCGCTAAGTCTTACAGCCACCGTTTCTGGCTGCTCTAGCTAGGTATTCTCTGTCACCACTTGTGTGCATTGTCTGCTTAATTTTATCCCCTGTATGTTCTCCAGGTTCCAAGCCAAACATATTAGATATTTTGGATATTAGTAAGGCCCAATAAATAGGACCCTCTTATATCATCTGGATTCAGAACCACCTGAAACATAGACAAGAATCAAACTTCCAGAAATCAAAATGTCAACTTTGTTACTGATAAAGTAAAATGGTATAGGTTGATAAATCTGGTCCAATGTCATGTTAACACTCCCTCAGCTGAAATTATCCTCCCCTAGATACTGGCTTCTGCCATAGATCTTGCCCCACTCAGCCTAGTACTACCTTCTTCCTAAAAGAAGGTGGGATTGGATGCTTCCTACCAGCAGCTATCCCTCTGCCCCACTATAGAGAAAATAGAAGAGTAGAGCCACACATGCCCCATTACTTTTGCATATATCAATTAAATAAGACAACTTTCCTTCCTTGAGGAAAAGTGAATGAAGAGATATGTCTACAAATCATAAACTCTGGTCACACAGATTACTGAAGGCAGGGAGAAAGGAAGTTCTTATAATTGGTGGTGGGAGCAGGGAGATTATAAGACAAAAATATATCTTATGAGATATACCTCTAGTCCATCCAGAAGAAGGATTTAAGGTTGAATGTTTCTGAAGAAATCCAAAGGTCCTTCTCTATAAGAACTTATTAAAAGGATGGTTAAGAAACTCAGATTTTGGAATAAAGCCTAAAGATTTTAATGTACACACAAGAAAATTGGGAATAAAAGTAAACCAGTGATTCTATTTGTGAAGTAATATAAATTTGAGGCTAAGCTTAGTTTTTTTTTCATAACTTAATAGCATTCTTGGGGTGCCTGGGTAGCTCAGACAGTTAAGTGTCCAACTCTTGATTTCAGCTCAGATCATGGTCTCACCATTTGTGGAATCTAGCCCCACATTGAGCTCTGGCAGAGCAAAGCCTGCTTGGGATTTTCTCTCTCCCTCTCTCTCTCTGTCCCTCCCTCCATCTCTCTCTCTCTCAAAATAAATAAATAAACTTTAAAAACTAGCATTTTTTTTTAATTTCAAAAAATTTTAAAGATGATTACTTTTAATTTGCTACCATAATTTAATTTATACTGTAGACTATAAATTAGAGTTTCTTTCTGATATTCCATTTAATTTTGAACCGTGCAGTCTACATGTACAGTGTAATGTGCACTATGGAACATTATATACAGTTATATTCTCATATTCCTGATTTCTCTAGTAAGGAAATAGAAATGTGTTCTACTAGGTACCTAGGAGTATTCCTCTTTCAGCTTCATAATTTCCCAAGATGGCCCTCTACTGACCATTATGGCCCAAGATGGCCCTCTACGGACCTCCTCCGAGGAGGAGTCATTAAGTTCACCTGGATAAACCTTTGCTAGTGTCTGGTGCCACAAAAACAAACCAAGGATTACTTATGTAGGGATTATTTTTAAGACAATGAAAGCATTTCAAGTGTCCTTCATTTGTTACTATGTGTTCCAGATATTGTCCATATATGTTTCCAGATCTACTCCCCACTTTTCCCCACACTGCTGTCTGCCCTGGGATGATTTCTTGCATGACATATGTGAACAAATCCCCTGACTTCTAGCTTCAGGTTAGGGTAGAGCAATGGTGAGCCTAGGCAGAGATGGAAGAGGGAGAAGACAATGAGATCAGGGTAATTATTAGGTGTTGCTCTGGCTCCCATGCTGAGGGGACGCCTGTCATGTCTCTTTCCTGAAGGTCACTGCTCCTCTCAAGGCTCTCCTCTGTATAGTATACTTTCCTTCTAGTTTCTAGGAACCATCATTTTGGTGTTCCCTGCCCCAGACAACTGTGTTATTTCTTGTAGTTACCTTACACCAAACGACACCTTTCTAAGTGGTCCCTTTTTGAACACTTCTAGGATAATTCTAATTTTAATGTGCCCCATCTATTTTATATAAACACCCAGACAGACACAACCTGCAGTGGAAAGGTCTCTCTAAAAGCATGTAAATCACTTTGTGTGTACTAAAACCAGAGATTTTCTGGTGTTAGGAAATGCAATAAAGATAGTGGCAGGTTGGTAGGGGGAAATCCTCAGCTCTTTTGTCTACATCAATGGCATTTTAAATAAAGGTGGCTTTTACCATGTTCATACAACCTGGCTGGTCCCTTAGTTATTGAAGCTCTTCTCATGGATAAGCATTTAAAGAACTCCAAGAGGGGATGTTGTCTCATCCATCTTTGTTACCTGCCATGGAAAGGCCTTTTCCTGCGAACATTATGATTATGTATGGGGTATTGCCTGATCAATATATTTCTATTTAAGGATGCCAGATACTTAAAGTGATGATCTTCCAGACTATACAGTGTTAGAATCCATTTAGAGCCCTTGTCCCATGTTAATAAAAAAGAATCATTTACAAAACAACTTAATTCAAAGTGCTGGTTAAAAGATAAAAAAGATGCTGAATTAGTCAACTGGTATATGGCAGTCACACTACTTTCCTAAAAAGTAAATCAAATTGTATTTCTAAACCCTGTTATTCACCTGGTACTACCGGCCTATTGCCATTTTGGAACTTTCTAGCTTCATACAGATGAATACAAAGCCACACAGCAGGAAAACACAGAAAAAATTAGAATATTAAAAATGAAATAGCTATGTGCAGCATGGAGCTGTTTTTTTGTTTTGTTTTATTTTGTTTTATAGCTACTGGTGATTTTCTTCTTCTTTTTTTAATTTTTTTTTAAACCAAAGAAATTCTCTTGAGGGACATTTGTGGAAGAAGCCATGCATTTTGAGATACAAGTGAAATGATGTATCCTTTAGACATAGGTCTTCCCATAATGTGCACAAGAGAAGCCTGTCTTCTTGCTGCGTTTAATACATTCTGTCCTCCTTAGGAAACTTCTGATGATAACAACTGGAGGCATTTGTGCTACTGCCTTAAATCTCACCATCTCTAGATTACTAAAAATAAATTGGATTAAGTTGTGAACAAATAGTATTTTTTGAAACTCTCTTCAGAATGGAGTATTGCTCTAGAGTACTAAGAAAATAAAAGAGGGTTACTGGTATGTTTCTGTCTGTCTAGGAATCTGGTTTCAACCTGGAGTCCTTTATAATAAACCACTAGGGAAAACTCTCCTGGGAAAAAAACATCTATGAGCTTAGGTTTAAAGAAACAATGTTTGGCCTTTGTTTTTTCCTTGTTGAGCTGCAAAATATCAAAGGACATTAAGGCATTTTATGAAACTTGGTTTAAAATACTGGTGATAGATTTTTCTCTATTCTCCCCAGAATTCATTGAATAAATATAAGTGTCTAATTATAAAAAGAACTAGAACAAACAAAAGATAGGAAAATATTATGTACATATGAGTCAACAGTTTGAAATGGATTATTAATGAAGTAAATTCCGAACCATCTGGTTTTCCAATCTTGATTAAATTAGGGTGTAATCAGTATGACTGGATCAGCTGTGGAATATACAAACCAGTTACATATAAATGAGTCATGTATAATAATTGTCTACATATTTAAAATGAGAACTTTGTGTACTGAACCACTAGGAAATACACAGAACATAGATATCTATTCCCCTAGTTTTTCAATGCAAATTATCGTTAGGAATATTCCATCACTTAATGTTTATAGGAATCTGCTTTCTTTTTAAAATGATGAAGCACTTGTTCATACATTTTAAATTTCTATTCTTCACTCCATGAGAGACAAAGACAAAAAAATGAGTTACATTGCTCTCATATAGCTTATACACCCTCCCCCCCCCCCACCCACCGCCCCAGGAAGAAAAGAGCCTCACATGGAATATCAGTGAACACTATAGAACAATTCCAAAACAAGTTCCAGGAATTTTGTAATGATTCATTCCCTACATAATTTTCAGAGTTTAATGATCATTCCTGCACAAAATTTGATAAAGTGTGTGTGCAGAGTTGCTGTTTTCAGTGAATAGTTTGAAGCTCTATAGGTTTGGCTCTAGATAAAAGTTTACATTTTATTTATTCATCTTTAAATTTTAACGTCAGCACCTAGAAAGCGTGTGGCACGTTATCGGTGTTCGATCAATGTTGATTAAATGAAAAAATCAAGGAGTGTGAATCCCTCTCAGCTGAGAAGACATCCTCCCATCCATCACAGCTCTGCAGGCCTCTGGAGTTACACTTCCCAGTTGCCATGGTTGCTTATGGCTTAAGCTGCAATATTGTTAACGCTTTCAGCATTAGTAGTAATAGTGTTTGTTTTACAGTCATTATCCATCTCCCTGTCAGAAGCCTCAGACATCTCATTGAAAGAGTGGGCGCTGCGAGGGCTGCCCAGAACCAGGCCCAGAAAGGATCTTTTGCCCAACATTATAAGGCTTCTGTCTATGCTCCAGGAAATGTGTTTCTGCTTTGTCTTTCCTGACACCCCCCCAACCCCCATCTAATTTAGCCTGTTGTTTAGCTTGTGTACATTTCTGGATTCCTGGAGCTGTGTCGAGGCTCACTCTGGCTGTTTGATGTCCTGGAATCCTGCCTTTGGAATCTTCTCTTGTCCCCTGCTTGTGCTGTGCCACGTATTGAACCGTTTCTGATTATTTCTTTTTCTTTACCTAATCTTAATGATTGACCATGTATTGACTATATGGAGCTATTTTTAGTCTAGACTGCCTCTTCTATAGTCTATCTTTAGATTCTAAACATGCCTCAAGCAAGTCCTTAGGTGGGCCCAAACTACCTATACTCATACCAAAAAGACAAGTGTGAGGGTAAAGAAACAGACAAAAGGCTTCTAACTTAGTTTAGATGTAGGGACCTAGGTATCCTTCATGGAGCAGACCATTTCCTAAGAAATGACAGACCATAAGAATTCAGATTTAAGGAGTTCTTTGTAATTAATACAAGTGGTAAGCAGATAATAATGTAGTTTCTTTGGATCATATTAGGACCAGGAAAATGTGGCCTTCCAATTTTGTTTGTTTCTTTGTTTGTTTTCCATGGCTATCATCTACTCAATAGCAAAGTGATTCTCTATACATACTCATACCATAAAACTATATGTATAAATATGTTCCTGCTAATGACCCACAATACAAATATTTTATATTATTTTTAAATACATCTTTTTTTTTGTTTGGGGGAGTTTGTGTGTCCCCTACTTTCACAATCGTCTCAGATACGATATGGGTTGTAGGGGAAAAAGACCCGCATCATGATGGTCAGCAGCATATAAGGGAAACCCAGAGAGAACAATACAATGTTCCTTTGAGAAATGCTGTATCTGCAAAGCTGTTGATAGCATGGAAGAGAATATTATGCACGAAAATTTGAACAATGGCTATGTAAGACAGTGAATAAGAAGAGGCAGAGTTGGAATGAAAACATGTTTTGGGTGCTGCTTACTCAATTGTATATTTATGTTTCCTTTCTATGCATAATCAATAATGATGCTTGATTTAAAAGACTAAGTCTAAACAAGTCTAAAAGAGTTCTTTAAAATAAAGTAAAACTTACAACTAAAGGAGGATTTGTCATTATTTAATTGGAATCTTTTTTAATGTTATATGGGGCAACAAGACAAAGGCATTGGCCACGCTAGTGGCTGTCTCTACAGAACATTTGGCAGCCCTTCAAAAAATGGTGTGCCCTGAGTAAGGAGGCCTTAGCCTTCTATACTCAGATCAGGTCATTGAATGTGAGCTGCCCTGGGGCAGGTGAACCATGTGTGATGTGCCACTATGGAACAGCAGACCTCCCTTCTTGATGATCAGGGACAATTCTGCCTGGAAGGTGGTTCTCCTCTTATCAGCTACACTCATGGTGTGAGGATCCAGAAATGACTGGATTAGGACTCTTGCTCAGTTTCCTTGTGAAAGCATTGTCTCTCTCACAACAGATCTCTAAATCTGAAGATTTAGGCCTCTAGATCTGATTTGCCCAGAGTTGTTCAGATAAGATGCAACTTTCTACAAGTGGACCACTGGGAGTAATGGTGAGCATCATCATCACCTCTGCCTCCTACCCCTTGGTTCCTGGAACCATGTATGCTACCTACTGGGAATACCTTATAATTATGATTGATTGATTTAGGACACACACACACACACATACAGACACACACATATGAAATAATGCATATTTACAAATATATTTATTATATATATTTGTATACATATACATTTATATATGCATATGTATAAATATATGTATACATACAAATACATATTGTAATGTATACAAATATATGTATATGCATGTAATGTAATAATATAATGTACAAATTATAATTATATAATTTATAAATGCATACATAATTTATAAATGTAAATATTTATTAAAATATACATTTATCCCTCTCCATGTAGGATGTCTTCTCATCTTTGCCAAGTATCATCTAACCTGGAGCCCAGGTTATACCTTAATGAGGTCATCCCACATCTCAACATGCTATAAGGCCTGCAGCTTCTGAAAGGTAGGTTATATGGGAGGATCATTGGCCCCCATGTCGTACCTCTGTGTCTTTAAAGTGGGCTCCTTAGCTCAGTCAGATGTGATGCAAGATCCTATATTTGTGTGTCTGACACTGACATGGATAGTGGTGCTGGCAGACGCACAAAGAGAAATATTATTTCCAGGTTGGAAGGGGTATAATTGGATCTACTTACCACCAAGTGGCTTATTGATCTTGAGGAAAAATATCATATGAAGTTGTCATCTTTGCTCTTTGTTGGTGGCAGGATAAACAGTATACACTTGCTATAAACTTACAGGTCTGTCTTCTTGAGGATCTAGCCTATTCTTTCTCCAGTGGGTTCTAGGTCTAAAAACTGGCTTAAATTCAGAAGGTGTGACATTTTATTGGGATTGCTATGTAGTTTTCTGATCATCCAATCCTTATTTATTTTGATTGTATGGATTGACTAACGTCCTTATTTTGTGCCTATCAGCCTTGCCCCTATATTCTCTTTACTATTTACATAGCTAGCAATCTGTGAATCGAGCTTTCCTAGCTGCCAGGCCTAACCTTGCTGCCCATTTTGATATTCATTCCCTTTTTTTCCACACACTTGGTTCTATTATGTTAGAGTCCTACCATCAACATTGCAAATTCAACAAACTCGGTTCTGTTACAGTTTCCCCTACCGTTAGCCTGACCTACAAGAGTACAACCATTCTTGATCTTCACTAAGGTACCCACAATGCAACTCCCACTAGCATATGTTTTATCACTTTATGAAATGGGATGTCATCTAGGCTCCTCTGGAAGCATAATCAGTTGCTGGGTTTTCTGGCCTCACAAAGTATAGTGATTTGAGCATCCATTCTTACTTTTATTAGCCTTTCTGACCCCTTTTCTATTGTCTACCAAAGTAGCCAGTGATATATCTGCTATACTTAATATGGTACATTGCTTTCTCCAAGATTATAACAGGTAGTTTAGCAGTATTAGCTCCCCAAGATATTAAATCCTGGGTATAAATCCTTATATTGGAAGAACACTCTCAAATCAATAAGCTTTTCATTTTCTACCCCTATTTTCCACCCACCTTACTACAGCTGCATTGGGATCTAATATTATATAGACTTTCAGAGCTCCTTCCAGTATGTGTGGACTAGGTTCTGCAGCTCCTTTGGGATATAGACCCTTTTTTCCCTCAGAACGCTTGGCACTTCCTTAATTGAATTATGTTGTAATGTGCCCAAAGTTAGCAGTCAAATAGAGATCAGAAGAGGAAGTGAGGTTAGATCCTATTGTCTTTACATTATCTCTAATTGAGGCAGGAATTCTGGCCTCTAAGAGAAAAGAGTGACTTACTTTTGCATACCTAATAGGTTTAGGGAGATGCAAAGTTTCAAGATTTCCAAGAATACTAAGTCAGGTGTTCACACCCTCAGTCTCAGTGTCCCACTTCTCAATCAGAACCATGACCTTGGTGAAACACTCTGGCTAGGGTTGAGAATTCATCTTTTTTTTCCTGGAGCTCTGCTATTCCTATGATCTTCCTCTAAATGTGGGAGATAAGTATCTCTTTTTATGCTGCCAAAGAGTCACTTTGACTTTTAGCCAGTATTGCTAAAGCATCTGTAATTGATGATTAATCACCCTCAGCCTTTCATTTTCTTCCTCCAAAGCATCAATGGCACTCGACATAGCTGTCTGATTCCATAGTCCTTATAATTAGAATGTCCTAAACCTCTTGAAGGCCTGAGATATTGCATCCACCAGTACAGTGCATTGCCCTGATGTCTTATAATCAATTTTCCACCAATAAATGTTTTAACAACTGTACTGGTACAGCATGCCAGGTGTTATTAGGGCTCTACCTACTACCAGTGATGAGGTCCTTATTGTCTGCCAGTCTCCAAATATTCTTAGAGACTGATTCATCAGATAATTCTTGGCACTGAGTGTATTAGTTCAGGTTCCCTGGAAACAGACTTTGCAATAGAGACACGCATGCAAGACTACCATAGGCAGTAGTATTGGGGATTATCTTTACCCCAATACATAGTGGATGAGTAAAGAAGTAGGATTGGGCAGAGGGAGGAGGTGAACTGATATGGTCACAGAGGGCTTAGTTGGTCCATGGGAAGTTGGGGTGTTTAGATTGACCTACCTTGAGGCAAGTCCACCACTGTCCTACCACATCCATATTTGTTTCCAAGAACAATCCTAGTTTTCTAGTACCAGTCTTTGGATATGGACTTCCCTGGAGAAAGGGGCATGACTAGACGATTGGGTTCTCTCAGCCTGAGAGTTATGCCTCTAGAGGTGCTCAGCTGAGAGCTGTCAGCCACTAAATGGGGCAGCTGGGTGATACACTGCTCAATCCACTCAACTACCTATGACATTTCATTTCCATCTGCCTTCTCCTTGGTGTTTGCCTAGATTGCTATTTCAGTGTTGTCCTTAGTACTACTCTCTTGCTCCCAAGTGGCTCTCCATTTTGCCCATTGCAATAATCACCCAGCTGCAATGACTCACATACCCACTCCCTCTTCTCTTGCTCCTGGATGGCAGAGTACTGTTGCAGCAGATGTAAAACTATGCAGACCTGTCCCGGTACAAATTCATGCTGTGCAACTGCAGTTACATTTTCACAATTATAAGCACAAACATATGAAATCACCTCAGGCAATGCTTTGACAGCTCCCTAGGGTATTGCTCAATTCTGAAGAACACTATGAAATAGCTTAAAAAAAAATATGCTTGACTACCCAGTAGCAGAATACACAGACAGAACTAAGCCAGGCCTCAAGCAAAGTAAATTCCTTCTCCAACTGCTTGACAATGTTATGAAATGGTAATGAAAGTTATGCATAACTAACAACTTAAAATTCATACCTACTGAAATATTTCTCAGTGTAATAAATAGTGTTAAATTCATTGTGTAAAACTACGGTAACAAAGAAAAGACATCTTTAAATTCTTGTTTCCCTTTCACCTTGGAAATTACTTCAGAAGAGAATATGAGAAGGTATAATTTCAGTCAGAAATACTATTGAGCACCTACTATGTGCCAGGTACTAATCTAGGAATAGAGACGTGCCAGTAAGAAAACTGCCAGATCTTGCTGAAATTGCAGTATTTTCCTCTTGTCTTCAGTTATTTCCTTCTCTCCCCCATCTCCTCGCCTCCCTGCTTCTCCTTCCTCTGTCATTGCTGCATTGTCCAACTGGCCCAAACCTAGTTCAGCTCAAGCATAGTCTCCTCTTCTCTTCCTCTGCCTCCTGTAGCCACTTCACCTTTTCCATATTTCTTCCTTCTCTTTCCCTTTCTTTTTTACCACCTCTTGTTTACACTAGTGTTTAAATTCCTCAATAACCAGAACAATCATATTATTCTGTGTATCTCAAGCATATTGCACAGTGAATTTTGACTTATGTGTTTTTAATATATGAAAGACTTTGTATATGTTGATAACCTATGAGGACAAAAATGTGAATTGATGTTCCAATAATTACAGCTAGGTATCAGTTTTTGTTTGGTAATTATTTCTCAAAAAGTAAGAAAATTCAGGGGCACTTGAGCAGCTCATTCAGTTCAGTGTCTGACTCTTGGTTTTGGCTCAGATCATGATCTCACAGTTCATGAGTTTGAGCCCTGCTTCATGCTCTGTGCTGACAATAGAAAATACATTTTATTTCACTTGCCACATTCAGTAAATTGGTAATGATTTTCCAGAGTACCAACTTGAGAAGAACCTCAGCTGTGCCCAGCCTCAGAGGGAAGGATTATCATGACTCATTATCTCAGTCTGCTGTGAGCTCCTGAGAAGGGATATTACCATTTCTATCTCCCTTCCCCACCCCTCATTCTCCCTCTTTCTCTCTCTCTCTCTCTCTTTTCCTCTCTCCCTTTCTCTGCTTTCCTCCCCCTCTTCCTTTTCCTCTTTCTTACTCATTTACTTTTTAGGATTTGTATTATTATTATTACAGTAGTAAAAAAGAAAAAAAAACCCACAATGTTTAGATGATGCAGATTTCCTAATTTCAAAGAATTCAACTGAGAAAAAAAAATTTTCCTGGTAGAAAGTTTTAAAAGAAATTTGTATTGTACATCTTTCTTTAATAGATATAAAATAATGCAGCCACAATTAACTGTAATTTTCTAGAATACACGGACATTTTCATCAATTGACTTTCCTTGGTCTTCTTTTCTCTTATATATTTTCCCTTGGCTTTATTTCAGTAGCTGCCCCTCCCACCCCACAGCCATGCTCTAAACTTTATCATCACTAAAAGCATCTATATCCACAAATTTTGAGCTCTGAGAATCTCAGGCCACAGTCTCCCATCCCTCCACCTCTCTCACTTTTACATTTTTCTAAACTGCTGGTTTGAGTTCTTCTCTTTTCCAAAAGTCTGCCACTCTCTACTGACTTTATTTCCTTCCTAGTCCACCTAGAAACTCTAACTTCACACTCTGGTCCTTGTCCTCACATTATCTTTGCCCATCCTCTCCATTAAAAATGAATGAGCACTTAGTAAATATATTCCAGCGAGTTGAAAGCAATTTCATTCATACCCTTTCTTTTTCATTTCACATATAACATGATACCAAAGAAATAATCAATGGCAAAAGACAAGTAGATAGAAAATGTTTGTAGATTTTTTTTTTAATTTTTTTTTCAACGTTTATTTATTTTTGGGACAGAGAGAGACAGAGCATGAACGGGGGAGGGGCAGAGAGAGAGGGAGGCACAGAATCGGAAACAGGCTCCAGGCTCTGAGCCATCAGCCCAGAGCCCGACGCGGGTCTCGAACTCACGGACCGCGAGATCGTGACCTGGCTGAAGTCGGACGCTTAACCGACTGCGCCACCCAGGCGCCCCGGATAATGTTTGTAGATTAAAGAAAAAGAAAAATTATGTACAGTTTTAATGAAATCTTGCATGGCATTAATTAACACTACCAACACTCTGTTTTTATTATCATAGATCAGGTCTTCTTAAACATGGAGTGTTTTTCATATTCAACAGTGCCCCAGATCTATCTTTTTTTAATCTTAATATTTGTCTATCAATATTTCTCAATCTGTTGTCAAGACGATGAAAGATACAGCACAGGTTGATGACTCAGTGTAGCTGATAACATTCATTTGAACTCTAAATATGATAGTTTAGAAACAGATATGATACTCATTCTACAAATTCCCAAGTGCTAGACATTTAACTTCAGTTTTGTAAACTTGAACTAAAATTTCTAAAATTTCATGATGAAGCCCTCATTTTGTTGGTCATGAAAACTTGAGTTCAGGCAAGAATTTCTCCCCACTCTCCTTTTCTTTTAGACCATAATGAGAGCCTCACATAATGTAGCAGTCACTGGGGAGGGGTTGGGAATTCCTACCATTGGATCTTTTATGGTGTCCATCATTGAATATCATTTCACCCAGTTCTAAGTGCTGCTTTACACAGTATTTCTCAAGTGCCATATTCTCCTCTGTTGAAAAATGCAAGATCTTTTCAGGATTCTCTCTCTTTGTTGTCCTACCTTCTTAGATAACAAAAGAAAAATATAGTGTTCCCAATCTACTTGGGAGCTGAAGGAAAGAGTGAAGTTGTATAAAGCTCTTCATTACCTTCATGTTAATCTTGCCCACAGTATTATACATTCCATGGCTATTTGCAGCACATTGGAATTTGAATGACTTCTATGACAAGATTTCTCAACCTTGCCCTATTGACACTTTGGCTAGATAATTCTTTGTGGTCTTTTGTCCTGTAAGGAGACAGTATCCCTGGCCTGTACCCACTAGAATCTTCCCATCCCATCCACCATTACTACTATGGGTCATTACAATTAGAAAGTCTCCAGTCATTGGCAGTCACCCCAGTTGGGAACCACTGCATTCTAAGTATGTATTTGACTCACCTGCCTCCATTTATTTTCTGCTGCTCCTGACTGGTTCAGTAACAGAAATCTCTGGAACCTCATCAACAACCTGGGTTCTTCTCTGCAGATTAAGAGTACAAATCTTCTCTCATCCTTGACCCACAAATTTATCCTTTACCCCACTCTGTATTTGGCTTGATAGAGCCTGAAGTTCATAGGAAGTAGACCCTCACATCTGATACATGTACTCTTATCTAACTTTTCAATTCAGTTTCTTCTTCTTTCCTTCTCTTTTCCTCCCCCTCCCTTCCCTTCCTCCTTTTCCCTTCCATTCTTTTCCCCTCACATTCTTTTCTCTTTCTCTTTCTTCCATCCTATTCCATTCCCTTTCCTTCTTTCTTTGTCCTCTCTCTTCTTTTTATATATCAAATCATGTTCTCAATGTTTCACTTTATGTGTTCACATTGGGTTTGAATATCAAAGGTCAAGAATTTTCCTCTTCTGTTTCCCCAGGAGAAATGAACACTATGGTTCAAACTGCCCAATAATGGACAGAAGTAAAGAAGCATAGAATTCCAGTGAAGGAAGTATCCCTTAATGTCTCAAAACGTAATACCTCTACTGCCTTATGCAGCTTAATCACCAGCAGGTCTGACATAGTTCAAGTTCTGATTTTATTTAAAATCTGAGAAACACCTGAGTACACAGAGATCAATTTCAATGCATGCATATAGCATGGTATTACATGGCAATTGAAAGTGGGGGTTACTGGCCTGAAAATCACTTCTATCATTCTGGGAGTAATCATACTGCTTTCCCATGGACATTTGTCAGTGTTCCTTAACTATGTTGCCAGGGAGATACCTAAAAATGAACATTAAAAAAAATGTTAATCCAAAATTCGTATGTATATGTACATACATATAATGGTATCAATTCCCTTATTTCTCTAGTTTGAGAAACACATATACATATGTTATTTTGTTTACCCTGCTGAATAACAAACCACCTCAAAACTTAATAGCTGAATACAAGAACCACCTTTTTATCCCTCATGGCTTTGTAGGGTGATCGGATTTGGCCCATGTAATTTTGTGATGGAAGTGATGTCAGTTGAGCTGAGCTGTATCTATCTGGAAGATCAACAGGACTAGGCCATCCAAAATGTTCACTCATATGGCTCCTATGGCTGTTGGCTTGAAGCCCATCTAGAGCTGTTGAAAATAGTGCTTTGGTTATGCTCCATGTGGCCTCTTCATTTGGCTTGGGCTACTCAGAACATGGAGACTAGTTTTTGAGAGATTACAGGAAGTAGAAGCTGCCAGTCCTTTTGAGGCCTGGACTTGGGAGTTCCAGAACATTACTTTCATTGCTTTTATTAATCAAATCCATTCATGGACTCTAAGAGAGGATGAATTTCTGTGGCATCTTTGAAGACTGGCAACTATGTATTTTAATTGCACCTGTGTTGAAGAGTGGTGGTATTTGTTAAAAATTAAGCTCTGTAACAGTTTATTTTTTATTTTTTATTATTTTTTAACATTTTTTAAACAAATGCATATTTTTAAAAAGTCATGCAGCATTGCTTAAGTATGAAATTCTTCACATTTATGCCTATTTGTGACAATGTAAATATTTGGAATTAGATATGATGACATGATTTCTGATTACAAGTTAAGATTTGTAATGTTTCTTATACTCTGGGGGATACTGATTCATTTATAATGGAAGGATGGTCTCCCTCTGCTTTCCTCTAATTCAAAATATATTTGGGTTGTTTTCACCTCTAAGGTATCATAAGTAAATTCTCAGACATTGCTGTTGGGAGTGTAATTTTACCAAACCACCCAGGAAAAATGGTTGGCAATATCTACCATCGCTAAACATACGAATGTCCTATTACCCAGAATTCCACTCCTGGATATACCCAACAGAAGTGGGATAATTTTTTTTTTCACCTTCATAATTTTAAACCATTCAAAAACAAGTCAAAGTGTGACTTTTTGTTTATGAGCTATGGACTTAAGGTAATCTTAGTTAAAAAAATCTAAAAATGTTTTTAGAAAGGGTGTATCAAATGCTTGTATCATTTTATGTTCTGTTCTTCTCTTTGGGAGATTAATACTTTTTTGTGTGTTACATATAATATAGCTCTGCTTTATATTAAAAGGCAAAAATAGAGATTTAGTCATGACAATGTCAATAACTGAAGGTAATTGTAATTGTAAGTTACTTGCAAGCTCACAAATTAGCCTTCTACAGTTTCACGGATGCTGGCAGAGGTCAAAGACTCCTGGGTCAGAGACAAAGAGAGTTTATTACTAATGGCACAATGAGCATCCTGAGTTTTATGTTTGCATTTGTTCCCCTTGACCTCCAAGTCCCATGTATGACTTGAAGGGGCCCAGGTGGATGTTGTGCATACAGTAGGTTTACATCATACCCGAATAACCCTGACCTTAGGAAACCCAAATCTTAAAATGGATTTGAAGAAAAACTGCCTAATCTTGGCTCCAGGAGAGACATCCAGGAGATGTCATCATGTTTAGTATTCTGCACAGTCAACAACCTTGCCATCTACTCCAAAGTGGGATTATATAAACAACCATAAAAGAAAAGCCCAAACAATGGCTGTCAGTGCCTCCACTGGCCAGATATACAGAAACAAAAGAGACCCATGGGAAATTATGTACCAACAGATAGAAGATTAATTACTTACCTTTTCTCTGTCCTAAAACTATTGAAAACCTTGATTAATAACTATTTTTATATAGTTATGGCTCCATTTTATAAGACCCTATAGAAAAATTTGTTGTCAATTCATTTTTACTAAATTTTACTGGATTATTTATTTATGGGATAAGCCCATCGATTAATAACCTTTAAAGTTATATGCAGAATTGACATGGTACTTTTGAAGTATATGGAAGTAGTATCCTGAAATGAGCTGTGCTAATCACAGCAAAATATTTAATATAATTTCAGGCTCACAAACAAGAGCATAAATATTTTTATTAGTTTGACTTGGAGTATTCTGGAATGTATTAAAACAGGTGGAAAACCACTAAATATGGAATCAGTTTTATATACCCTCTCTACCACTGAAGAAGTGGTTTTGCCTTAGGCATATTAGTTTTCTACTCCTTATATTTTATTTTGCAAAATAGAAAGACCAAGGTAGAATAAGGATCCTATATATAGGCTTTGGAGTAAGTTGCCAAGGATAGAATTTGATTTAGTCACAACTGCTTACAATTTGGTTTGGATAAGCTTCTTAGCCTCATTTTTGCATTATTTTTAATCTTGTTAAAATCTCACAATGTCTCTAAAAATATATCCTTAATAAGTATCAGTTTGCTGTTATTTGAAATGTGTATTATAGATCTGCAAGATTTACTGTATGTTTTAAATGAGTTAAAGTATGGGAAAGATGGAGAGTATTTTAGATTACAGAGTAAATGTGTAATACAAGTGGATCGATTTATCTTTCTGAATTAACAGCTAATCACAACTATATAAGTAATAAAAGTAAATAACCAAGTATAATCTATTTTGGTGATTTTCATATTGCCATACTGTCTTGTATATTTGGGCAATCTTAAACTAGAAGAGCGAGTGGTATGAATTCACAGCTAGCAATCTCCATTCTAAAAAATCTGAACCAACTCATAAAGCATTTAAAATGAATTTCAAGAAATTATTATACAATATTAGTGTATAATTTATGTATTTAAAATTGAAAATGACATGTAATGACATTGTTATATTGCTCTAGTTTAGTCTGAAATGCTTCAGTATAGAGTCCAATGTGAATGTAAAGTGCTGGCTTTAATCTACCTATGTCAGGGAGGCAATTTAAGACACCCAGAAACACACACTCTAAGAATTGTTACTTGTTACTTAAACAATTGAGATTCAGAATGCATGCCTTTATTTAGTTTCCGCTCCTTTCTGGAAGAAGGTTAGTGAGAGTGAGAGTGAGGGAGAGGGGATGATAGAAGAGAAGCAGAGTCAGGACTGCGGAAAAGACCGCCTTACCTCTTCTCTTTTGCTTTGTTTTAATTAATACTTTAGGAAGCTAAGACTGGGGTAGTAGCAGCAGCCTAGAACAAAGCAGGGAAATGGGATAGGAAATGAATTTAGGAAGGGGAGAATCACCGGGGACAGCCAAAAAGATCCTAAGAGAGGGAAGTGGAAGGTTTTGCCGAACAGCATCCAAGGTCCTAGTGCCTAAGATTGAAGATCCTTATTTATCAAAAAGGAAAAAAGCTGAAGCAAGTCCCACAGCTTTGAGAGAATGATCTGTGGAAGAAGAAAATTTGCCCTCTTTCCATCAATCCTTTTATAAACTTTTTTTTCCCCTTCCAGTGAAGCAAAAAGCAAAACAGAAAGAATGAAAGCCATAAAGTTGTCACGGCAGCATGAAGAGGATGATGGCATAGACTTTCCACTAGACTGTTCCTTGCCAGGCTGATGCAAGAGCAGATGGGGGACCCTTATCAGAGAACTCTTTTAGTCTCCTAGGATTGGCTGCGGGAGCACTAACCCAGAATTTATCCCTAAAAGCAAGAAAAATACTTTACTGTATCCACACATCTTCCTGTGCTAGAGGGTGGTAATTGGTTTATCAAAAATTCACTGTGTTCTTCTCTGACATGCTAAATAAGGATATTAAAGTTTCAAATCAGTTCACAATTTTCTGCCTAAGGGCTGACATTGATGAAGCTAGCTAGCTCTGTGGAGTTAGCAATGGTATCAACAACTTCGTGCTTGCTCTAGGAATCACTGTCTTCCTATCTAGCTAGATGCAGCTGATCCCGAGGGTTCCACTGTCTCCTAAGCTGCTTCCATGAGCATCAAGTTTAGCTCATCCCTCAGTAATCTGCCACTTCACTAAGACTGGTAAAAGTAACTGTCTTGTAAGATATGCCTTTCCTAGTTTGCCAACCCACTGATGTGAAACAAAACACAGGTAACCAGCTAGCAAGATTATAACTATTTTCCTCTCTTGTGGCTTCAGAAGACTGACACTCGGATATTGGGCAGTGCTAACACAGAGTGTTTTTTAATTTAACTTAATTTAATTTAATTTAATTTTATTTTTTTATTTTTTAAGCTTTTCCCCTACCTCCCTGGATCTGAACCATAATTTTATTGGATTGCAACTTCTTAGTGGATGTTGTGCACAAAAAGCCTGAAGAGATGAAAATTTAGGCAAATCTTACAACTTAATCTTTTCTCAAGCAAAATGATAGTCAACATTATTATCATGATTGCTGGGTTGACAGCAAGACTGTATCAGCATAAGAAGTATTAGAGGGGTGCCCGGGTGGCTCTGTCGGTTAAGTGCCTGACTTCGGCTCAGGTAATGATCTCACTGAATTGGAGCCCTGCATAGGGTTCTGTGTTGACAGCTCAGAGCCTGGAGCCTGCTTCAGATTCTGAATCTCCCTCTCTTTCTTCCTCTCCCCTGCTCACGCTCTGTCTTTGTCTCTCTCTTAAAAATAAATAAAGATTTTTTAAAAAATTAGTGTTAGAAATACTTCAACTTTGCTGTTCTCCATATATGAATTGGCTCTAAAAATTGCTCAAGAACATTTGCCCTCATATAAACAAAAATATAACAATCTTTAGCCTTTGCTTTTTTTTTTCTTTGTTTTTGTTTTTGTTTTTTTTTTTTGTTTTTGGCCTCTAATGGATAATTCTGTAATGAGATTTCAACTAAAAGTTAGCTGGCTTTTGCTACTAAAATACCCTTGGCCTATGCCTTGAATCATGTGCTTAGGAGTGCCTGCCACTTTGCTGAGCTCACAAGAATACATTGTGTGGCAGTTTTTGCCTGCTTGCTGGTGCAGAATTTATTCTGAGGTTTGCTCTCATCTGGTACTCCACTTAGAGAGATTGTGGGGGAGGCGAATTAGAGCCCTCATGTCTAATTTCTGAAGCCTATGAATATGTCCCCAAATCAATATTGTAAGTGGCCAGATTGACTTAGTTTAGTTCACAAAAGCTGAGAGTCATGAAGAAAAGATAACGTACTGACGGACCTAATGGACTGTCTGTCTGACAATGCACCTGTCAACAATGGAGAATACTTTATTGAATTAACCATATTGCAAGAATTTGACTTTATGCTTCTAAACACGAGAACATTTTTCTTCTTTTCTTTGTTTCCCCAAAAGTGGAAATTACAAATGATTCTCAGGAAGAAGAATCATATTATCTATTTTCACATAGAGTGGTATTATAATCCAGACAGAATTATAATCTAGTCATTTGTACCGAGGGAAAAAAAAAACATCCAGGAGACTATGATATGAATGATGAGATCAGTATCTTTTCTACACAGAAGAGAGCTCCCTGGTCAGAAAAATTATAATCAAAGGCTAAAAATAGAGATAGAACAACAGAAGTTAATGGGCTAAACCAATACAGGCAATGTTTATACCATAACCCACATAAGAGCCAAAGAATTCATATTTTCAGTTCAGAGTACCTGTCTTAAAAATACATGAATGAGCACATGGAAATCTGTGGAAATTGGATAACCCTTTTCTATGAGACCATGTAACCAACTTCTGGCATAATATAGGGTCAGTATCAATGATTAGATTTTTGATAATTATAGTCACTCTGAAGTACAATAATCACTTCAAATTATAATCCCAGATGGTCGTTCCATACAGCCTGATTGGTATACTAGGAATTTGTAAATGTCTAAGGGAGGCACTTGGGCTATATTGTTGTTTTATTCCCATCATTTGCTTAAAACTGAATAAACACATTTGATCAGTTTAAGTTTTAAAAACTAGTTTAGTTGTAGTTTTCATGGTCTCTGGGTTCTGTTCTACACAACTAATAGCAATAGTGCACGAGTGGTCAATTTATATCCTTCTGATTCAGGCTTGGTTTCTTCACTCTTATTTTTCAGTCTATCTTCTTTTCTTCGTATGGTTTCCCCAGTAACCGTTTGAAGATAAGGTAAGAATGTACTAATTGGCATGAAATATCATATAATTTATGGGATACAAAGGAGGAAGAAGAAACATATTGACATTATTTCCTTTCTGTGATTCTTCTGGAAACAATGACAGTAGAATTGAACTATTCTTATAATTTTCATGTATGGCTTATTTTAAATACTTTTACCATTTTGGTCATATAGTAAATATATATTTTCACAAGCCAGGTCCAGAATGATTTGACCATGTCTGGAACTATAAAATCAGGGAAGTGCTCTCATTTTGATTCTCTTAGAATGCCACACACAGCTCAGAGTTTACCACTGTCTTGCTTCCATCCTCATGCTGCCAAGAATGCGTTTAATGTTTTATTAAAGTGTAGGATTCTTCTGATTGTTAAACCTGCATTACGGTAGAGTCTGAGACCAAAATTTCCTGACAGGCCTCCTACAGAGTATGTCACAAATGATGGCAGACACAGTAATGTTCATAGCAATATGGCAGCTGCCAGAGGGAAGCAAATGATAAGCTCTAAAAATGCCAATTTTAACTTAAAAAGAAATCTATAATTCTCACAAGGTAAGAACTCTGCCTCGCCACAGAATTTTCAGAACAATATGCTGAGGAATATGGATTCATGTGCCCTTGAAACTGACTCTGAACAAGTCTGTTTTAGAAACAAAGATCACTTAAAACCTTCTTTTGTTTTGGCCTCTAAGTTCTAATCAGACAGAAAGTGGCACATTTTGGAGAAGTGGTTTGCTTTTGAGCCAATTACCAATATCAATCCTGTGGGGAGCTGACCTTTGCAAAGAAATTTTCAAACAACTCATAAAGGTGTCTCAATGGTAATCCCCTGCCAGACAGAACCTTAGTAGAGTACAGGATGTTTAGAATTTTCATGTCTCACATAAAAGAATATCATAATGCAATGGATGACTCTGTCAACTGGAGTTCATTAATTCTGATCACAACTATATTTTAAAATCCTTAAAGCCCAAAGTGACTACAGAAAATGTAACCAGTTTCGTAGATAAAATCTCCCCACGTTTCATGAAGTATAAAGTATTTTGCCCAAATGTTTTAAATTGTGTATCTTTTCTATGTGCCTATCATTTTAATGAATGTTTCATATTTGTCATTTTGTAGTCTTTCAAAGGGACTATACAAACCAGTTTTTAAACATATATGTATGTGCATTTTCTTTAGAAAATGTTCTTAGATATAATTAGGTTTGCTAATGGATCTGCAATGGCCAAAATTGAATAAACACTCCAGGAAAATATTCCTTTTGTACTTAAATACAATTGGTATTTCTGCTGTTGATATTCAATAAAAGCCCTTCCTTCTGATTTTATTTTTATATACTAGTATAATGCAATCATGCTTAACAATATAGTGCCTGGAATCTGATTGTCTGGCTTTGAACTCTGTTTCATCACTTACATCTGTGCAACTTGGACAGAATTACTCACATTTTCAGATCCACAGTTTTCTCATCCATAAGCCGAAGGTAACAGTGATATGTCTTTATATGTGATATTTTTGAGGATTAGACGAAGTGATGTGTGTAAAGAACTTAGCTCAATTCCTGGCATATAGCAGACGTTGACTATTTAAAGAGTCTGGGGATGAAATTTTACTGAAATATATGCTAGAATTGTAAAATGAAAAAATTAGATTTATCATATTTCTATTACTGTCATTTTTTTTTTCCTTTAGCATTCTATCTTTGTAAGTTTCCAGTGACCTTTACCACTGAGGTATCTACCACTCATCCCCATAACATCACTGGGGACTTCACCAACACCCAGAATTGCATTGTTATGTAGTCATAAATTCAGCCACTTTACTGCCTGACTTCACCTTAAATTATTTCCAGCCACCTCACTCATTTATTCCACTGTAACTGCTCTTCAAACTCATAGGACAATCAGCCTTTCTACTCCTTCTCTACATTTCTTTTTCTTTTTTTCTTTTTTTTTTTTTTTCATTTCTGACTGTCAACTTTATTGCACTTCTGTTTTACATGTGAGCATAAACCATAAGCAACTTATATTGGACTTTCTTTTTTTTTTTAATTTTTTAAGTTTATTGATTTATTTTGAGAGAGGGACAGAGAGAGTGAACAGGGGAGGGGAAGAGAGAGAGGGAGAGAGAGAATCCCAAGCAGACTGTGTTGTCAGCATAGAGCCCGGTGCGGGACTGGAACTCACAAACCATGAGATCATGACCTGAGCTGAAACCAAGAACTGGATGCTTAACCAACTGAGCCACTCAGGTGCCCTATGATGAACTTTTTAAATGCCACTATAGAAAAATGAATAAACAAACAACAATTTGCAAATGGGTCAAAAAGTTAATAAAAACTGCCAGAAAGAACATTTTATTAAAACTATTTTATTTGTTTAAATGTTTAGATTTTATTATTCTTTTTATTTTTAGAGAGAGAGCACATGAATGGAAGAGAGGGACAGAAGGAGAGAGAGAGAATCTTAAGCAGGCTCCAAGCTCAGCTGGACCCTGAGATCATGATCTGAGCCAAAATCAAGAGTTCGACACTCAACCAACTGAGCCACCCAGGTGGCCCCTAAATACTGTTTTAAAAATTTTGTTTAATATTAGACTACTCACACAACTTCATTTCTTTTTTGTTGTTCTACTTTAAATGAGACATTGCGGGGTGCCTGGGTGGCTCAGTCAGCTAAGTGTCCAACTTTTGGTTTTGGCTCAGGTCCTGATCTCATCATGGTTGTGAGTTTGAGCCCTGCAGCTGGCTCTGCACTGATGGTGTGGAGCCTGCTTGGGATTCTCTCTCCTCTTTCTGCCCCTCCTTGGCTCACTCTCTCTGTCTCTCTCTCTCAAAATAAATAAATATTTAAGAACATTTTTTTAATGAGACCTTGTGTTTTAACTGCTTTGTTTTCTTTTATTCCAGTTTCATTTTAGAATGATTACTGGTTGAATGGAATAATTAATTCATGCACGAGTGCATTTGGGATGCAGGGTAGTAATTTAGACCACCTAAACAGTGATCAAGTTTCATAGAAACCTGATATTTTTCATTTTGTCATTAAAAAAAAATTAGTGTTTATTTACTTTTGAGAGAGAGACAGAGAGAGAGAGAGAACATGAGGGGGAGGGGCAGAAAGAGAGACACACACAGAATCCAAAGTAGGCTGCAGGCTCTGAGTTGTCAGCACAGAGCCCAATGTGGGACTCGAACTCACCAACTGTGAGATCGTGACCTGAGCCAAATTCGGACACTCAATCGACTGAACCACCCAGGTGCATCATCGTTTTGTCATTTTCGAGAATATATTCTAGGATATCTGAGCTTTAATATTTATAACAAAGAAAACCTGCGCGAAGATCTATCTATCTATATCTACATCTATCCTCTGTTTTGAGGTCTATTTGATCTTACGCTCATAAAGTAGTCTGAGATTAGTATATAACTTTCATGTATAATTAAGCCCTCCCCAACTTCTTTGTTGAAAGGTGTAAACTGAGTAATTCTGTGAATTTGAGTCCATATGTTATCTTTATCTCATAATTATTTCTACTGATTTTCTCATAACTATGTGTCTGCTTCATCTTAAAAAAAAATTTAAGCATCAACAGGGGGAAAAAAAAGGCTTTCCCCAAACCAAATAATCCTCCAGGTGTAGTGTATTGATGGGAAACAGGTTGTGGAATCAATACAACCGGCAGCACAATAAACACATTATACCACCATTCTGGTCATTTGGACATCTGAAACATACCTGACATAAATTATTGAGAGATATACTTGGTGGCACTGTGTTCTGATTTCCCCCGGTATTGCTAAGATGAAGGGTGCTTACTTTGGATTTCACACTTTTTGTGTCATCTGTCCATTCTGAAACATTTCCTCTGTGTGTCTAAACTCCTTTAAGTATTTCTCACTTATCTTTTATTACTAATTACTGACTGCAGACTTTAGTTGTATTTCTTTGTATTCGAGATTTTCAAAATTATTATATTTGTTTCTGTATTCATTGTAGACAACTATGAAAATGTCTCAGTGACAAAGACTTTTGAACAATTCATGTTCTATAGGCAATTACTTTCTCATTTGTTTTTTTTAATGTTTATTTATTTTGAGAGAGAGAGATGATGATGATGATGATGAGTGGGGGAGGGGCAGAGAGAGAAAGAGAGAAAGAGGGAGAGAGAGAGAACCCCAAGCAGGCTCCACACTGTCAGCACAGAGCCTGCTGTGGAGCTCAAACTCAAGAACTGTGAGATCATGACCTGAGCCAAAATCAAGGGTCAGACACTTAATTGACAGAGCCACCCAGGAGCCCCTTTTTTTCATCTGTTTAATGTGTCATGGAATAATTACATTATCTAAAGGTAGCAATATTAAATCATGACAGTTTTAGTTTATTAGATTTTATAATATTTACGTATTAAAGCTCCCTCTTCAAAAATCTTAGTGCAAAAATACAAAGAAAGTGCATAGGTATCAGTACAAGTTATGTAAATAAAATTTCTAAATATTCAATGCAATTATAAATACTTCAAATGTCTTCTAATCTATTTGCTTATAATTCTTTTCCTGCCATCAGTGCTTTAATTTTCAAATTTCTGTCCCGTTGGCTAAAACAAGGCTTTCCCTGTAGCATGGATTTGTAGTCTAATATGGAATATCATGCAGCTCTAAACAGTGCATGTTGTATTCAGTTATTTTTTTTAAACCACATACTTTCTTTGTGATGCATGAATGTAATGCCTTTGCACTACCTCCCAGCAGCTTCCGTCTACTTTTTTTGGTTTGTTTTTTTAAATAATTTTTGTATTTAAAATCCATTGTTCAAGACAAAATAGATAACATTTTTCATGCAGTCAGAAACCAATAAAATTAAAATGAGGGAATATTGGCGTAATGGTAGTGCACTCAATTTGAATTTGAATTCAACTGAGAATAATACTGTACTCATTCTGGGTGAGTCATGACTGTTCTTTGTGTCTAGTAAAAAACAAAAAATCAAAACATAAAATAGTGTTGTCTTTTACTCTCATCACATGTAAACTGATCCTTGATTTTCAAGTTCTGTAAGTTACAATTGGTTACAAAGATTAATATTATCACTTCATATTAACTGTGATGTAAATGAAACGTGTTTTCTCATCCTAACCTACCACACCCACCTTTGTACAAGACTGATGTCTATATAATTGACCATTCTTGCCAGTACTTTATTTTCCTTTCCTTTCCAATCAATGTCGTAAAATTGTTTTGTAGGGCTTGGTGTTGCTTTTCTTGTTGAAATCCAGCATTTCTTTTTTTTCCTAAGAAATAAATTTAACGCTAAGACTTTTCCTGTGGAAATGGTGATTTGGGAAAAATGTCTCTGAGAAGAATAAAAAGAAAAGCAGGATGAGTTTCGATGAAACAAAATGTTGAAGGAGTAATAGGCAAACCATAAAGTCAAAGCTTATTTTCCCTGGAATGACCCCTTTCCCTTTTCATCAATGTGGACGTGTTTTGGCTTTAAACAACACAATCCTAATGAGAACCAGAGAAGAAAAATGTAAGTTCAAAAAATCAAACCAATGGAAGTTTAGGAATTAAACTAAATGTTAGGGATGAGCAGAATCTTTGAAAAACCTGGTTCTTTCCCTATCGAATATCTGTTTCTCTCTTCACGTGCCTTTCATTCTTTCAGAATGACAGCCTGTTTGCATTTGTAAATAAAGCTCTCAGAAGCCTTTTGATGAATACTTGTCGGCCTTGTCATTGAAGGAAACACAGTATTATTATCTTTAATCTCAAATTTAGTATTCTTACTAAAGAGGGTCAGATTTGGCTAGATGTCCATCCTGGAACTAAGCAGTTGTGACGTAAGTGTAGTGTGGGTCACAAGTGTGTCTGGAGACCAACCATGTGGCCAGGAAAGCAGTGAAAAAGGAAAAAAAAATACATTAAAATTTCCATGAGTATGAAATTGTTGAAGTGAGGGAATGTCTATAAATCAGAAAGGAAGGTAGAGTACTAAGCATTAAGTTGTTTAAGGTCTAGCATGACAAACACTTTGTTCGTCAGATTTTTCAAAACTCACTAATTGCTGCTTGCTTCCTTATGCACAATAGGTCTTCATTCATAGTCATTTTATGCCTTTACAGAAATTTTCATGAAGCCTTATGTGATCTTAAGTCTCCCCACCGTGTGAGCTACTCAAGTTTGTACCATGTTTTATTTACCAGTGATTATAATAGTTCAGGCACATTCTAGCTGCACACTACACATTTTTAATAAATGAATGAACTATCCCATACAGTTTGATAGAAGTACAATTTATGCATCCTTATTTGTTTCTTTCCCCTTCTCTATCCTGCCATACTATCGTATTAAGTGTTTTAAGTCAAATTTTTTCATAACAATTATCTACACATACTATTATGTTCATCTGCATTATTTTCTTCAGTACACTGCCCACTCTCCTAAATTATCTAATTTGTATTCACATTCTTGGTGAATATCTGTTTCTCCTATTAAAGGAATGAAGGCCTTATGATATTGGGGCCTGGTCTTACTTAACTCTGTATTCTTAATACCTAAAACAGTATCACATATGTGGCAGGTGTTTTCGATATGATAAATAACACATAAGAAATCCAGTATAAATCCTAGCCTTTGGAGATTAAAAAGGATAAAAAGCCTGGCAATTAGGGAAATGAAATTTATTGTGAGGACTGAAATGTATATAAAACTATTTCTTAGTAGTGTAACCTAGAAAACATTGATATAACTGACATTTGAATGAGCCTGAGAAAATGGATTGGATTTGTTGTTTAGGTGGAACTAAGGGTGAAAGAGAATGCCAAACAGAAGCATCAGCCTGACTGTGTGGCAGAAGTGAGGCCAGAAGGCACAAGTATTTAAAGAATTTAACAAGGAAGTAGGATACTAGCAGGTGGACACCTGAGAATGAGATTGGAAATCCTTTGAGGCAAAACCTTGGAGAATTTTGAATTACAAGGAAGGAAACTGCATTTCTTTTTGAAATGCTGAAGAAGCATTGGTGATTTTTGATCAGATAACAATGAAGTCATTAGAGACTTGCCAGAAGACAATTGTTAGAAACAAGATGAAAGGTTATAAAAGTGTAAACTATGAGAGAAGGAATGGAAACAGCTATGTGGTAATGTGTGAAAATATTGTGAAGGAAAGATAAAATACTATTGGCAATACACTGTATTGACAACAAGCAAGGCAGACACACAGGTTTTGAGTCCGGGTGACTCGGTAGATCTGGGTATCATGAGCAGAAATAAGGAAAGTATGAAACTAAGGAAGTTTGAGAGGAAAGATACATCATATTTTGTAGGAAGTCATAGGATATCTGGAGCTACCCAGAAACAGGCACTGAAAATTCAGGACCGAAAACACATAAATCAAAGCTAGAAACACAGATTTGACAATCATGCCAAACAGAGGTGAAAGTGAATTCAGATCTGGTGAGATGGTTCAGATTAAATTTATGGAGAAGGATGACAAGAAGACTTAAAACAGTTCCATGGGGGAATTTCTACTTATTGGTATTCTTTGTAGAGTAATAGATAGTAAGGTAAGGTAAATGTTTTTGTAATAAGTAAGGTGTTATAATCAGAAAATGATTATTATAAAATAACCCAAATGTCACATAGCAGTAGATGTCAGATTTGACTTTATATTTTCTTCCAAAACAACTTGCCTTTATAAAAAAATTGACAAAATTTTTTTATCGACATAAATTCTTTATTCAGCAATGACAACCAGATAACTCACTTGTGGGTCCTCTGTACTAGGTTTGGCAATTGTCTCCCCCCAGTCCTCCACCTCCCATGATTAAAATAACTTGCTGAGCTGATTGCCAGGCTTCCAAAGGAAGATGCTGGAAATGGATATTTGAATACAATGTAATACACACTTGGAGTTTTTCTTAATTGTTGATGGAAAATTCGTTCATTTATTCATTTAGCAAGTAAGTAATGATTATCTATCATGTGCTTTTTCTCATTGTTGTAGTTTATTTGCTTACCAAACTAGACTCCTACCACTTAGAGGAAATACACACAGTTTATTCTAAAACACTAAGATTTCTTCAAGGTCAATAGTGTCATTCTTAAAGAAAACTAGCCAACTGTAGATTGGGGAAATTTTTGAAAGTGTTTTGAGGGTACAAATGCTGGATAATTTAGCATAAGATTGTGGCAATAATGTGAGAAAATTGCAAGGAAGCTTTAGAGGAAGAAATTTCTATTTCCTTACTTACTCAAAATATTTATCCCCAAAATATGTGGAAATGAATGAATACTTACAGAAATAGAAATTGAAATGTTTATGGCAGGGAATAAAGATAACGCTCAACCTTATTTGCATGCAATCATATTTATATTTAAAAGCATTTTATGCCTGTCCTTTCCTGCCTCCTCCCTGTGTCTTTTGACAGTCACAAGCTTTAAATTTTCAGTTTTAAAGTTTTCATTTAAAATATTATTTTATTGCTATGAGTTGCTTTCAGAATAATGCAGTAAATTATTTTATTATATATAGTACTTTCAATTGTGTGAAAGAGTTGCAAGAAATTCATAAAAAAATTACCAATATTTACCAAGAGTGTGCCATATTAGTAATTTGATTAACAGTTTAAATTAGTTATAAGTTCCTGTTAAGGAAGGTGAATTTTTATTATACCACCGCTCCCTCAACTTCAACTCCCTGCATATTGCTATGTATAGTTATCTGAGTATTTTTTGTTTAAAACAACAACTTTGTGTTTTTTTTTTATATTGACTATACGCTTACATTATTTATTTCTGCAACAATATTAAAGCACACTTAGGGTTTTTTTGATATAAAACTTACTGATTTTTCTGGCATTTGCGATTGCCTTGTGTTTTGAATTGTTTGGCTTTCTTTGTACCTTAATTTAATTGCTTCCATATGCTCCATTAGATATAGTAGATACCTACCAATGTATTTTTAAAGTGTCTGAACATATTAGATAATCAAAGGTTTTTCTTCCTCTCAGAAGCTCCCTTCTTCCTGAAGGGAAGCTTCCTGGCTATTCTCATAGCTGATGGCACAGTTATCATTCTAATATTTTTCTTACCTAATTCTATATCATCCTTTGTCTCTTGTCAGCATTTCCTGTTCCCTGGACTTTACATTTTATAGTAGCTTCATATCGAAGGGAGAATGGAAAATAAATATGTATTGTGAATGTTTGTATTGCCGAAAATATCTTCTTTTCTTACTCTTAAACTTGACTGATACTTTTTTGGGTAAATAATTTTAAACAAAATTATTTTCCTTCAGAAATTTTAGTCCTATTGTGAAAGAGAAATCTGATATAATTTGCATTTGTTTCCTGATTTGCAATATGACTTCTCTCTGGTGTTCCTCATATTCCTATGTTCTAGGCTTCATAATTAGGTGCCTTAGATAGTATATGTATTATGTATCATTTCATGCATTGTGTTGGGCATTTGGGTACACAGTAGGATAGACTTTTCTCTGAGGAGACTTCTTCACGTGGCAATTTTAAAATATTATCTTTTATAACAATTTACGTGTTTATTTATTATTTGTTCTTACTTTGTTAAACTGTCAAATGAGAGCTTCTGAATTGATTCTGTAAATTATTTTAGCTTGTCTTTTTTCCATTTTGTTCTATTTTTTGTTTGTTCTTTTTGATTTTTTATACATTATTGTCTGATCCTACTGTTGAATAATTTTGTATGCTATTAAAGTTTTAACTTCCAAGACCTCATTATTTTTTAGTGATTGTTCATTTTTTTTATGTATTCCTGTCATTACTTTAAAAATGCAGTATTTGCCTCACTTTTCCCTGGATGTACATTGTACATATATTCCTTATGCATGAAGTTTGTTTCATATGGGCTAGAACCCCTCCCCTCTTTTCCATGATTATGTTTTCTGTTGGAGACTTCTTTTTTAATGGTTTGCATTTATTCGTGGTCCATTCATCATCAACAGTGAGACATTAATGATGCATTGACAGGTCTGCATGTCTGAGTAGAGAAAATTGACATGTGAACTACACTGTAATAGAAGATAGTAATAATCTAGCTTTTTATTATGGACTCTAAATGTTAGTTTTTTGAAGATATTGCTGTGAGACTTTTAATTTCCCTCAGCAAATAGTCCTTCAATCCCTAAGAGATGTATGCCTGGCTGCAGGCATTTTTGAGACAAAGCAAGACAAAGGCTAAAGTTGGTCTTGCTCTAAAGAGTGCAGACTTCTGTCTTTTCCTCTGGTTTTCATTCTGTGGTGTGTTCTCTTCCTCTCTCTTTTGAGCCATATTTGTTATTCATTATTTGGAGTCCCTCTGGATCCTCCTTGATGATGGAGTGGAATGCTGAGGGCAGTGACTTTACTGAGAAGAAAAAGAAATAGGATTTGGGCCTTCCCACTAGTCTGTATGTAAGACTTATTCTCACCTCAGTACGTTTACAAGTTCTGGTCCCACTATATAGGAAACTCCTTTAAATATTCACATGGTTGGCTTCCTCCCCTATTTCATTTCCATGTTCAGATGTTAGCCTTTCTGTGAGAACTTCCTTAACCACCACATTGAAAATTCACTTTGCCCTCCAACTCTCTACCTTCCCTATACATATTCTCCAGCTTATTTTCCTGAAAAAAATTACTTTTAACTTCTTGAAAATTTGTTTATTCTATCTATTCTTTCTTTTAGGATCTAATTTCGAGGAGTATAAAGATTAACTGCTATAGGGAAACAGCTAGAGGGACCACATGAACACAGTCCGAAACACAGAAGTTAGTCCACAAATAATTATGAAACAAAACTATTTTCTTTATATTTTAATAATCTTTATAGTTTTCCACATAGACTATTGTGTTGTCTGTGAATAAATACAGTTTTATTACTTCTTTTCCAAATGGTATGCCTTTGATTTGTTTATTTACCTGCCTTATTGCACTGCCTAGAATTTCCTGTATCATGTTGAATAAGAGTGGTGGTTAGAGTGGATACTCTTAATCCTGAAATTAGGGAAAAGGTATTCAGTATATAACATTAAAATATGTTAGCTGTATAGTTTTTTTCAGAAGCTCTTTATCGCTCCAAGGAAATTCATGGCCATTCTTAGTTTGCTTAGGCTTTTGGTCATGAATGATAAATAGTGACAAAATTCATGATTTTTTAAATCTAGTGAAATTATGATTTTTTTCTTTATCTGTTGGTATTTTGATTGACTTTTGGTATTATTGATCCAGCCTTTATGATTGAAATGAACATCACTTTCCGGTGCTGTATTTTGTTTATATATGTTGCTAGATTATATTTGCTTATATTTTCTTGAGAATTTTGTCAATTATAAATGTCTATACATCTTTTTTTTAAATGCCTTTTTCTCATTTTAGAATCAAAATGATTTTGGCCTTATAAAATGAGTTAGGAATTATTTCCTTCTCAACTATTTTCTTGAATGGGTTTAACTGGTCTTCTTTCTTTGTTAAATGTATGATTTAATTTATCAGTGAAGTCACTTAGCTTGGATTTTTTGCTTGTTTTGGAAGGTGGGGATGTTATTAAATACAAATCAGTATCACTAATAGATGTAAGATTATTCTGCATATATTTTTATTTGGTAGGCTTGGTTTGAGGTTTTTAAAGAAATTTTCCCATTTCATTTATTTTTACCTAATTTATAGCTATAAATTTTTTAATATATAATTATCATTTTAATGTCTGTCATTGTAATGTCCTCCCTCCATTTCCCAAGCCCCTAATACATATCTTATCTTTACTTGATCAATTTCACTATAAGGTATCCATTTTATTAATTTTTTATTTTGTTTATAATGTCATTGATTTTTGTTTTTAGTGATTTTATTTTCTATTTGCTTTAGTTTCAATTTGCTCTTTATTCTAGTTTGTTTAGAGGGAAGTTTAGTTCATTGATTTCAGAGTCTTTTCAAATATATGCATTAATACTATAAAAGCTGCATTTCCCACATTTTTGTTATATATTTTGTTTGTTTGTTTGTTTGTTTGTTTATATTCAAGTTAGTTAGCATACAATGTAGTGTCAGTTTCAGGAGTAGAACCCAGTGATTCATCCCTTCCATTCAATGCCCAGTGCTCATCCCAACAAGTATTCTCCTTAATGCCCATTACCCTTTTAGCCTATCCCCCTGCCACCTCCCCTCCAGCAATCCTGTTTGCTCTTTGTATTTAGGAGTCTCTTGTGGTTTGCCTCCCTCTCTGTTTTTATCTTATTTTGCCTTCCCTTCCCCTATGTTAATCTGTTTTGTTTCTTAAATTCCTCATATGAGTGAAATCATATGATATTTCCCTTTCTCTGACTGACATATTTGACTTAGCATACTACACTCTAGTTCCATCCATGTAGTTACAAATGGCAAGATTTCATTTTTTTTGATTGCTGAGTAATATTCCGTTGTAGATATATACCACATTCTTCTTTATTCATTCATCAGTCAATGGACATTTGGGCTCTTCCCATACTTTGGCTATTGTTGATAGTGCTGATATAAACATTGGAGTGCATGTGCCCCTTTGAATCAGCATTTTTGTATCCTTTGGATAGATACCTAATAGTGAAATTGCTGGGCCATAGAGTAATTCTACTTTTTTATTTTTTGAAGAACTTCCATATTATTCTCCAGAGTGGCTCCACCAGTTTTAATTCACACCAACAGTTCAAAGATGTACCCCTTTCTCTGCATCCTTGTTAACATCTGTTATTTCCTGTGTTCCTTTTTGATTTGTTAGTTTAATATTCTTTGGCTGAATACCCAGTAGGAATTATTGGATCATATGGTAATTCTATTTTTAAGTTTTTGAGGGACCTCCATTCTGTTTTCCATTGTGGCTGCACCGGTTTGCATTCCCACCAACAGTGCAGTTCACCATATCCACTCCAACGCTTGTTTCTTGTATTATGGGTCTTAGCCATTCTTACAGGTGTGAAGTAATATCTCATTGCAGTTTTGACCTTCATTTCCCTGACTATTATTTAATGTTGAGCATCTTTTCTTGTGTCTGTCAGCTATCTGTATGTCTTCTGTGTCTTCTGCATATTTTTAACTTGGATTGTTTGTGGGTTTTTTAGTGTTAAGTTGTATAAATTCTTACTTATATATTGGATACTAACCCTTTATTGGATGTGTCATTTGCAAATATCTTCTCCCATTTAGTGGCTTTGCATTGAGTTTTGTTGATTGTTCCCTTTGCTGTGAAGAAGTTTTTATTTTGATGTAGTCCCAATAGTTCATTTTTGTTTTTGTTTCCCTTGCCTCAGGAGACATATCTACAAAAATGTTGCTCTGGCTGATGTCAGAGAGATTAATGCCTGCACTGTCTTTAATGTTTTATGGTTTCAAGTATCACATTTAAGTTCTTAATTCACATTAAGTTTATTTTTGTGTGTGATGTAAGAAACTGGTCTAGTTTCATTCTTTTGCATTTAACTGTCCAGTTTTCCCAGCACCATTTGTTGAAAAAACTGTTTTTCCCATTGCATATTCTTGCCTTCTCTGTTGAAGATTATTGGCCATATAGGCTGTTGTTTCCCCATCCCCCAGGGTTTTCTATTCTGTTCCATTGATCTATGTGTCCATTTTTGTGTCAGTACCATACTGTTTTGATTATTACAACTTTGTAGTATATCTTGAAATCTGGGATTGTGATACCTCCAATTTTGTTATTCTTTTTCATGATTGTTTTGTCTATTTGGGGTATTTTGTGGTTCCATACAAATTTTAGGATTGTTTGTTCTACTTCTGTGAATAATGATGTTTGTATTTTGATAGGGATTGCATTGAATCTGTAGATTGCTTTGGGTAGTATGCTATTTTAACAATATTAGTTTCTAACCCATTAAGTATGGAATATGTTTCCATTAGTCTGTGATGTCTTCAATTTCTTTTATCAGTGTTTTATAGTTTTCAGAGGTCTTTCACTGCCTTGGTTAAGTTTATTCCTATGTATTTTATTATTTGTGGTGTAATTGTAAATGCTATTGTTTTATTAGTTTCTTTTTCTTCTCCTTTATTTTAAATTTTTTTTAAATGTTTATTCATTTTTGAAAGACAGAGTGATACAGAGCACAGCAGGGGTGGGGCGGTGAGAAAGGGGGACACAGAATCTGAAGCAGGCTCCAGGCTCTGAGCTGTCAGCACCAGGGCCCGATGTGGGGCTCGAACTCATTAACCGTGAGATCATGACCTGAGCTGAAGTCGGACGCTCACCCAACTAAGCCACCCAGGCGCCTCTCTTCTCCTTAATTTTAGTGTATAGAATGCAACTGATTTCTGTATATTGGTTTTTATCCCACAATACTACTGAATTTATTTGTCAGTTCTAGTAGATTTTTGGTAGAGTCTTTAGGGTTTTCTATATATAGCATCAGATCATCTGCCAATAGTGAAAGTTTTACTTCTTCCTTACCAATTTATATGCCTTTTATTTCTTTTGTTGTCTGATTGCTGCGGGTGGGACTTCTAGTACTGTCAAGTAAAAGTGGTCAGAGTGGGCATTCTTGTCTTTTTCCTGATCTTAGGAGAAAAAAATCTCTCAATTTTTCCCCATTGAGTGTGATGTTAGCTGTAGGTTTTTTTATATGGCCCTTATTATGTTGAGGTATGTTCCCTTCAAACCTACTTTGTTGAGGGTTTTTATCATGAAAGGATGTTGTACTTTGTCAAATTCTTTTTCGGCATTTATTGAAATGATCATATGGTTTTTATCCTTTCTTTTGTTGATGTAATCTATCATATTGATTGATTTGTGAATATTGAGTCACCATTGTATCCCAGGAATATATGCCACTTGATCGTGGAGAATGATTTTTTTAAAATGTGTTATTGAATTTGATTTGCTAATATTTTGTTGAAGAATTTTGTATCTATGTTCATTGGAGATATTGGCTTGTAGTTCTCTTTTTTTTGTGATCTCTTTTTCTGGTTTTGATATCAGGGTAATGCTGGCTTCATAGAATGAATTTGGAAGTTTTCCTTCCTGTACTATTTTTTGGAATACATTGAAAAACATAGGTAGTAACACACCTTTAAATGTTTGGTAGAATTAAGGGCACCTGGGTGGCTCAGTCAGTTGAGCATCTGACTTGGGCTCAGGTCACGATCTTGTGGTTAGTGGGTTCCAGCCCCAAGTTGGGCTCTGTGCTAACAGCTCAGAGCCTTGAGTCTTCTTTGGATCCTGTGTTTCCTTCTTTCTCTGCCCCTCTCTCACTCGTGCTCTGTCTCTCTCTGTCTCTCAAAAATGAATAAACATTAAGAAAAATGTAGAATTCACTGTGAAGCTGTCTGATCCTGGACTTTTGTTTGTTGAGAGTTTTTTGAGTACAGATTCAATTTCATGGCTGAAATTCAGTCTGTTCAAATTTTCTATTTCTTCCTGCTTCAGTTTTGGTAGGTTATATATTTCTAGGAATTAATCTGGTTCTTCTAGGTTGTCCAGTTTTTTGACATATAGTTTTTCATAACATTCTCTTATAATCCTTTGTATTTCTGTGGTGTCAATTAATATTTCTCTTTTCTTCTCTTCTTCCATTTCTGATTTTGTTCATTTGAGTCCCCTCCCTCTGTGTTTCTCTGTCTCTCTGTCTCTCTCTCACTCCACTCATTTTACAAGTCTGGGTGAATATCTTTATGATCATTACTTTAAAGTCCCTTTCAGGCATATTACCTATCTCTCTTTTGCTTAACTTTCTTGCTATAATTTTGTCCTTTTCTTTCATTTGGTACATATTTCCCTTTCTCTTCATTTTGTCTAAACCCCTGTGTCTGTTTCTGTGTGTTAGGAAAATTACTGCATCTTCAGCTCTTGAAAGTAGTGACCTTATGAAGAGATTGTGTAGTGCCCTGCAGTGTAATGTCTCCTGTCCCTTAGAACCTAGTGCTTCAGGGGCATTTCCTATTTGTGTTACATGTGTACTACTATTGTCTAAGCCACTTTTGCCTTTGCCAGAGTTGTGGTAGCAACTTTATTGTTTCCATTATTGTTTCCTGAAGTTTCATTGGTGGGTGTGGCCTACAGTTAGACCAGATGTCTCCCCACAGCCCACTGTGGTGTGCAGTTGAGTGGTGTATGTGGTTATCATTCCCACTCCTCAGGGCAGAAGTCATTCTGGAGTCGTGTTGGTCCTTTTTGGGGATGCTTGCATGATTTCAGATTTGTGCTACCACTTTGGATGGGCTCTGACCAAGGGCCTATTGGAGAGGATAGCAGGTCCACAGGGGTGGGTGTTAGCACTCTGGTGTTAGCAAGGTTTGTGCAGGTCTCCTGTGGGAGGCCACCGGGAGCCCAGCCTGCCTGGAGGGAGCATGTCAACAGGAGAACTTGGATGCAGGGTACGCTGTTAGTAATTTAGATAGTGAATATTGGCTCTGTTCTGGTTTCTGCAGGTGTCCATGTGTCTAAGCTAGGGGGACAAGGAGGGAAGTGACACTCACTAGCTCTTTTGTCCTTGGAGAAGTTTCCCAAGATCCCTACCCCTCTGGTGCAAGCTCTGAGATTAGTAAACATATCTTCCTCCTGTATACTCCAGGTGATTTTCACACTGCTGCTTCTATGCTATATCTCTTCAGGACTCTTTGTCCTGTTATCTCTTTAAGGGTGGGGAGTCAGTTTCCTATTGCCCTCCTAGCTCTCCCAGAGCCATGCCCACTGACTTTTAAGGTTCTAAGTGTTAAGCCCCACTGATTGTAAGACCTTGTGACGTTATGTCCATCTAATTTTCAAAGCCAAATGTTATGGAGATTTGTCTTCCCCATGCATGTCCCCTTGCCTGGGTGCCTATTGTGAGTGTCTTGTTTATTTCCCCTCTCCATGTCCATGACATTCCTCCCCTTCACGGATAGTCCTGTGGGTCTCTTTAGTTTCCAACCACATCTCCATCCTTCCTACCCTCTCGATGTGGCCCCATCTCTACATTAGCTATGGAAATTCTGTTTTGGTCAGTCTTTGGGTCATTCTCTGGGTTATGTATATTGATGTAGGTGTTATGTAGTTGTATCCGTGGAACAAGGTAAGCTTAAGGTCCTCCTACTCTTCCATCTTTCCCTGAAGTAGCATTGCACACATTTTGAAAAATATTTTTTCATTTTCATTTAATTCAAAATATTTTATAATTTCATTTTGGTTTCCTAATGACCCATCGGTTATTGGGAATTGTGTTTTATTTCCAAATGTTTGTGAGATATCTTTGCACAATTCATTTCTAGTTAAGCACGATCTTGGTCAGAAAGTTATGTAGTGTCTCTCCTTTCCTGGTAATATTTATTCCATTACTTATTTAAAAAAATAATGTTTATTTATTTTTTGAGAAAGAGAGAGAGAGGGAGAGAGAGAGAGAGTATGAGCAGGGGAGGGGCAGAGAGAGAGGGAGACACAGAATCTGAAGCAGGCTCCAGGCTCCTAGGTGTCAGCACAAAGCCCACATAGGGCTTGAACCCATGAGCCATGAGATCATGACCTGAGCCAAAATTGGATGCTTAACCAACTGAGCCACCCAGGAGCCCCATCTCTTTTCTTGGAAATATTTAAAAAAAATTTTTTTTAAGTTTATTACTTATTTTGAGAGAGAGAGAGAGAGAGAGAGAGAGAGAGAGAGAGAGAGAGAATGTAAACGGAAAAGGGGTAGAGAGAGAGAGGGACAGAGAGAATTCCAAGCAGGCTTTCTGTGAGCACAGAGCCTGATATGGGACTCGATCTCACAGACTATGAGATCATGACCTGAGCTGAAACCAAGAGTCGGACACTTAACTGAGCCACCCAGGTGCCCCTCCTGGTAATATTTATGAAATGCTTCATATGATATGACAACTCCAGACTAATTTTGATTAATATTTATATGCTATATGTTTTCCCAAGTTTTTCTTTTATAGGTACATATATGTATATACATATAAACATGTATGCATGCATATGTATCTTTATGTTAACATGAATTTTGTTTAGAAAAGATTTAGTTGGGTCTAGGTTTTTCATCCAATTAGTAATTTCTTTTAATTGATTTTAGACCATTTGTATGCAATTAAATTATTAGCATATTTGAATTAAAGCTTACTATCTTGTTAGTTGTATTCTATTGGTGTTATCTACTATTGGTTTCTTCTATTTTTCTTTTGCTTTTTTCTGCCTTTATTTAAATTGAATTATTCTTTCATTTTTCTCTCCACTCTTGGCTTCTTTTTTGTACTTTCTTTTATTTGTTTGTTTTTAGTTGTTAACCTTTGTTTTCATTTTTCATTTTTCTCTCCACTCTTGGCTTCTTTTTTATACTTTATTTTATTTGTTTGTTTTTAGTTGTTAACCTATGTTTAAAATGTATATCCTTAGTTAATCATGGTATACACTTAAATACTGTTATTTCATTTCATGTGTAGTGTAAGAACCTTACAGTGGTACATTTCCAATCCCTGCCTCTGATCATTAATGATATTGTTGTCATAAGTGTTACTTTTGCATAAGCTATAAATATATAATATATTTCTGATTTTTTTTTTGCCTTAGGCTAAGGTAATCTCTGTTGTGCTTTGATTTAGACCCAGAATCTGGTATATTTGGGGTCCCTAGGGTTCAGGGATGTGATTTTCTGCCTCTTCTCTAGTGATAGAAAACCTCTCATGGTCTGAGTCTAGGATAGTAGTTCTTACCTTTGTCTAGTTGTATAGAAGATATTTTTTATTCCCTTCTCGTAGCTTCTATGGGTCCTTACCTATACCCTGAGAGTGACAAGGTTTTCTGTCTTACCGTCAGTAGAAAGGTACCTTCTGTCTTATCTTTCCACAGAGGAGTTGGGGTGATAGATCCAAATGGAGTTTCTGCCATTCCCACTGCAGAATGTCCCCCTTCCTCAGGCCTGCAACATTGAGAAAGCTTTAATTGGTTTCTTGTTCTGCACAAATCTTTCTTGTGAGCATATACTAAGTTCCATACAAAAACACCTTTGACTGGTACAAGTTCCACTTGCCTCTGAAATTCCCACTAATTTCATACTGCTATACTAGCTCTCATTACACTTTTAGAAATTTGTTTTAAAAAGTTTAGCTTGTATAGTGCCCTTATCTTGTTTCCATGCTCTGTCCCAGGTAAGCCAGTGTATGTGTCTGAGTTTCTCTTTGGTGGGGTTTGTATGCCATTGTATTTCATGCTTTTGATTGCCTTGTGATTTCAGATTTTTGATGAGGTTAAAGCAATTACGACTTTGAGAATTTTTCTTTGAGCTTTTTCTTGTTATTAGAGTGGGGGTGATGTTCTTTCCAGATTTCTGCATCTTAAGCAGAAGCTAGAAATAACCTTTATTTGTAACTTAATTTTTTTCTGGATTTATTATATATTCCTTTTGTTCAATAAGCTTTGCTTGGCTGAGAAGGCAATCACCGTTTAGTGGTGTATATTATGCTCACCATGTAAAAATCTCAACAACTCACATCAAATTACAACTATGGAAGAGATCTTTTAAAACATTAATTTGATGTCACTATATAAAGATATTGTATGTAATGTTTATAAACTAGTCTATAATATAAACTAGTCTATAATGTCTCTCCATAACTTATTCTGTGAAGGAATCCTTTATTTGTGTTAAGTAACTGCTTTACAAAAATTATATATAAACTGCAAATATATAAGACACGAAGAGGATATTCAATCCCCAATAGACTATAAAACAATATAGGTTTGTTCATTCAAATATTCAACAAATGTATGTTTACTGTCTGACAGGTACCAAACACTAAGGAATATGGTAGATTCACAGTGAAGAATAAAATACACATTTGTTATCTTTATGTTTTTTAAATAAACAAAGAGTATCAAAATGTGTTACATAATATAGAGAAAAAGACAAAGTGACAGAAAAGGATTAAAATAGGAGGAAAACAAGGGAGTGGAGGATGCTTTATACTTGGGTTTAGGGAAGTTCTCTTCAAATAAGAAATACCTACCCTGTGTTCCTAAAGATGTTCAAAAGAATAAAAAAGATAAGAAATGATATTCTATAGAGAAAACAGAATGTGAGATGACCCTTAAGATAGAGAAGAGCACTGTGTTTTTGAGGATGTGGAACAAGGTCACTGTAGCTGATACTGAAGGAGCCATGAGGCTAGTATGAGAATTTGAGGCTGCAGAGATGGGCAGGCAGGGCCATATCCTTGGGGTTTTGGAGGCTATGGTGAAAATGTAGCTTTTATTCTATGTGCAATGGGAAGCTGTCTTCTCATTTCAGTCAATGGCAGTTGTATTTTTCCAGTTGTAGGGGCGCTTATATGTTTTGTTAAATTGCATATTCTGAGTGCCAAAAATGGTACACAAGAAGTTTAATAAATGTTTACAGATCAAAAACAAGAATTTAAAATGTTGCTTTTCTACTATGAATTTTATCCAAATCCATTCATTTCTTCCTTTCCTTTCCTTTCCCTTTCCCTTTCCCTTTTCCTCCCTCCCTTCCTTCCTTCCTTCCTTCCTTCCTTCCTTCCTTCCTTCCTTCACATGTTCCTTACTTAATGCATTCGGACAGCTATCTAGTTGTTGATATTTGTTTTGACCATTCTATTCATTTTTTTTAAGACTACATATACATCTTTGTTTGAAGGAGTTAAGTTTCAGGTAGATATACATTTATTTAGATTCTTTGCATAAAATGTCTGAGCCTTAGTTTCTTTATCTATAAAATAGGAAATAATCTTAATCAGAGAAATTTAATGATGAATTAATAAGAAAATACGTGTGAAGTTGCTAGTACCAAGAAAATATTCAATAAATGGAATGTATTATAATTATTAATTAACAGCATTTTTATTATGTTGTGATATAATTGTCCATGATTAACATTGAAATATGCCTTTTCCCAAATGATTTCCCAAATATTAGCCATTAAATTCATTTCTTTAACTTATAAAAAAATGTTAGAAACCTCATCAAAATCTTAAGCCTGTATGGAGAATGTTGCATAAGTTATGTTGAATACATCTGGAAGTAGTTAAGAATGCTGTTAAAACCAGGGGGTTGTGATTTTGTAAAATCAAGAAAAGTATCTAATATAACATGTAAAAGTATTATTTGCTTAGCTAAAGAATTGCAGGGAAATTTAATATTAAAACATTCTCTTTGATTTCTTTTCCTTTTTACTCCACAGGGATCTTTTCTTAATTAAAATAACATAATCCAAATTATTGTAGGAATTACATCACAGCTCATTTATATCATTTTGTCAAATTCATTCCGGTCACCAAGCTGTCTTTCACTTCACTTGACTATATAATTATTATCTAACCACAATTCAAGTGGAGAAGTTTTAAAACTTGCTCTTCGAGATCTCAGTTACAATAGGCAATTGTGAATTTAATTGTCACAGGGCATTTTCTTTGACTGTTAGCTAATTGTGTTCACTTAATTTGTACACAAAAGATTGGCAATCTTTTTTTTTTTTTTTTTTTTCAGAGACAGAGCATGAGTGGGGGGTGGGGGGTGCGCAGAAAGAGGGAGACACAGAATCCAAAGCAGGCTCAAGGCTCTGAGCTGTCAACATGGAGCCTGACACCAGGCTTGAACTCAAGAACCATGCGATTGTAACCCAAGCCAAAGTCAGACGCCCAACCAACTAAGCCACTCAGGTGTGCCACAAAAGACTGGCAGTCTTGATCCTTGATTGTTTATGAAATCTCAGGAACCTTTCTGGTTCTAATAGTACCTTTTTCATGGATATGTTCTTTTCACAAAAGCCATTCTCATTAAATATAACCTGTTTGCAGGGAAGAATTCACTCACTATGTCTCCCACTGGAGGAATAGTTTTGGCGCAACACAAAACACAAGTGGCAGAAATGTAGATGTACGGTTAAAAAGTTTCAAAGGAGATAGAGGTGAGTTAAGAAATTGAGGGAATTACATCTCCAAGAAAAACACATAAGTCAAGTCGACCTCATTGCATCTCTAACTAGATAGATATCAATTTTTTCTCCATCTTCTATTAGGAATGAGAAGTCTGGGCTTGTTGACCTTGACTACCTAAGGGAACTTAAGCTGAAGTTTCTTCAAGTTCAGATTTCTTATTTATGCTATACTTTTTTCCAATTCATAAAGTTAATTAAAGTGATGATTATTGATCATATTAAGGGCTTTTTAGTATTCCAGTATTCTACTACACTACTAGAGGGGGCTAAAATGTTTGTTGTTATGGTTGTGATATTGGTTCAGATACTGCAGAAGAGATTTCTTCAATCTGTTTGCTCTTTTACCAATCCTTCCTTTCACTTCTGCCTTTCCCTCTACCCACCCCCCCGCCCCAACCCGCATTGCTGAGACTCTCATCTCAGACTTCTCATTTGCACATTACCACTAAGCTTTACTAATTTTGTTGCCCCATTTTAACTCTCTTCCCTCAATGAAGAAGATTTTTTGTTATTGTTGTTGCTACTTTGGAAGGGGAGTTGCTGAGCAGATCTGTTGGTCAGAGCAGAGAAACACCCCTGAAAAGATTGTCTAAAAATCTCCACAGAGGGAAAGCTAAATTTGGCGGAATAAGCATTTAAGCCAAATGGGTCCAGTTGTTCTAAGGACCAAAGGACAAAGTGGCTTGAAGCCAAAAGAAATAGCAGAGTTATTAGTGGTTAGTAATTTATATTAAAGCTTTAAGATATGTTAAATATATATCATAAATCAATTTCAAGTTTTGCATAATATGAATAATGAGTTTATATTTTTATTTCAACCATATTAAACATAGTTTCATGGTTTTTCCTATTAATTGTGAGTTCTTTTAAAATGAAATGCTGGCATTTATAACAATGTTTCAGTATTACACATAATATATGCCAAATTATTCACGTTGTCATTTCATCACATACACTTTTTATTAGATATATATAAAGTTGTCTTATTAGTTTTCAAATTGTACTGTCTCATATAGATGTAATGTTTACCTTCTACTCAGAAGTCTGGTTTTCCGGTGTCCTTCATGAATGCAGATATTTACATTATTTCGGACTGAAGTTCAAAAGTGTGCTTCTTTTAGGAATACCTGAACTTTAAATAAGGTTATTTCCAAAGGTCAAGTTTAATTATTTATACTAGTGACATCTTACAAATTGTATTAGATGTGATTGGTCAGGAATTTTCAATGAGTAGAAACCTTCCAACTTTACATTAAGTTTCATTTTGTAGGAAATAGCTGCTACCATGTTTATACTTAAAAATGATCTTATATTTTATTTAATGAGTTAATGATCTATTATCAAAGATCATTATTGATAATCAATTATTGTGATTAATTTTACTTCAGTAGACACATATTGCTTGCTTTTGTAGGGCCTCTTTTAATATACTCATAAAATCAAAAGCACACATTGTTAGGATTCGTTAAAGCTAATCAAATCCCAACAAATGGTATTTATTCTAAAAGGATAGTTTTCAAATGGGGAGCATTTGTTCTTTGTTTTTGTTTTTAAGTAGCTAAAATGCTACCTTCTCCACCCTTCCAATCCATTTACCATCCCCATGGATGATTTCTTCAAATTCATGGAAAGCTATTTCCCATTAAAGAAGCTAATGGAAAGATCCACATTGACTTTCCTAGAATACAGCTTTCTGTTTGCCTGTGCTGTAGAATGAAAATGTACAACTGCTTTTAAAAAATGAACTTGAAACCTACAGAGGTTTATACACAGATACTTGGTGAATTGGCCTCGGGATAAAAGACTGAAAATGTTTTTAGGGAATTCTTTCCCAGAATAGTTACTTAAACGTTTACTTTCATCCGAGGTGCAGCTGGTCATAACAAAGGCAATTGCAACCAAGCCTCTGGGGCTCCCCGTGTCTGTCGTCACAACTTGCACCCTGCTGAATGAAGTATCAATGCACTGAACCATGTCAAGGCAATGAGCATAATGATAGGGACTCAGTGGTATAAATGAGGTTAATAACTTGTGAGAAAGCAGAGCTTTGCTTCTAGATCCCTCACATCTTCTCTGCATAGTGTAGCTCTTTAGAAATATTGCCTGTCTGTGGAGAGCTAATGGCTCTCGTCATAAAGCTAATACACTGTGCTTCAGTAGTCTTGGAACTCATTTCTGAAGTCACACTAATCTGCCTTTCCTCTGCTATGTTTTGTTTTTGCTCCTGAAAGGTTTTCTTATTCCCCAAGACTTCAAGCTGTGCCTAAAGCTTTTCTGCTGCTTCTTATGCCATTTCTAATCAGGGGTGACACTTTTGTTTTCAGAGACTTTTGTGTGTGTGTGTGTGTGTGTGTGTGTGTGTGTGTGATTTCAATTTTTTAATACATTAAGAAGCATTTTGTGAAGGAAATAAAGAGAATTTTGAAAATATCCCAGTCCTGCTTTACTACCACTGCTGGTCATCTACAGGCACCCTTCCTTCTCTTCTCCCTCACCCATTTGCTACCTCTCTGTGTCTCAGTGGAAGCTTGCTGTCTGCTGCCCTTGCTTGCTCCTTGTACTCTGTCTTTTTTTACAAACCATTTCGAGGATATTGAGTCTCATCATAAACTAAGAAAACCATTTACATTATTATTAATTAATTATTATTATTAGTAGTAGTAGTAGTAGTAGTTGCCAGGGACCTAAGGGCAACTGACTCCATTTGATTGTTTTCTATACCAATATGTCCTTGTAAGTGATTTCGATGATTCCTTTAGCACATTCTTTGGCTTTTTCCCCCTCTACTCCTACATTCTGAAGATCTGCAAGCACATAGGGAATGAAACCATCCCAGCAGGTGTGAAGTCATAGCTCATTGTGGTTTTGATTTGCATTTTCCTGATGATGTACCTGTTGACCTTTTGTATATCTTCTTTGAAGAAATGTTATGTGTTTATAAAGTCCTTAGCCCATTTTTAAATTAAGGTTTTTTTTTTTTTGGTTGTTGTTGTTTTTGTTTTTTTCCCTCTGACTTGTAGGAGTTTAGTGTATTTTTGGATATTAACCACTTATTAGATACATGGTTTGCATTTTTTTCTCCCATTCTATAAGTTACCTTTTCACTCTCTTGATTGTTTCCTTTGCCGTGCAAAGGTTTTTAGTTTGATATAGTTTCACTTTCTATTTTTGCTTTTGTTGCTTTATGTTTTTGGTGTCATACCAAAGAAATAATTGCCCAAACCAATGTCATACATGTTTCCCCTGTATTTTCTTTTAGGAATTTTACAATTTCAGGTCTTACATTTAAGTCTTTAATGCATTTTGAATTGATTTTTGTGTATGGTGTAAGATAAGAGTCTATTTCATTCTTATATATGTGGATATGCAATTTCCTCAGCATCACTTATTGAGGCTATCCTTACTCCATTGGGTATTCTTGGTATCCTTCTAAAAGATCAATTGACAGTATTTACCTGCATTTATTTCTAGGCTTTTTACTGTGTTCCATTGATTTATAGATTTGTTTCATGCCAGTATCATACCATCTTAATTACTGTAGTTTTGTAAAATATTTTGATTCAGGAATTCTAATGCCTTCAGCTTTGTTTTTCTTTCTCAAGATTACTTTGGCTATTTGAGGTCTTTTGTTGTTCCATAAGGATTTTAGGAGTCTTTTGTTTGTTTGTTTGTTTGTTTGTTTTCTGTATAAAGTGCCACTGGATTTTGACACTGATTGTGCTGCATATGTACATATAGTATACCCGTACTACTTTGGGTAGTATGGATGGACATTTTAACAATATCAGTTCTAACAATTAATTACCAAAGGATGTCTTTGTGTCTTTAATTTCCGTAATCAATGTTTTATAGTTTTCAGTTTACATTTATTGCACCTCCTTGGTTAAGTTTATTCCTAAGTATTTTACTCTTTTTGATGCTATTAAAGATGGAACTGTTTCATGAATTTCCTTTTTAGATAGTTCATTGTTAGTGTATGGAATTCATCTGATTTCTGTATGGTTATATGTTGATTGTATATCCTGCCACTTTATTAATTTTATCCATTTTAATAGGTTGTGTGTGTGTGAGTGTGTGTGCATGCAGTCTTTAGAGTTTTCTGCATGTAAGGTCATGTCATCTGCAAACAGAGATAATTTACTTCTTCCTTTTTTATGTGTCTGCCCTTTATTTCTTTCACTTGCCTAATTCCTCTGTGTAAGAAATCAAGATCTCAAAGAGATATCTGCACCCCCATGTTCATGGCAGCATTATTCATAATAGCCAAGACATGCAAACAATATAAATGTCCATGATAAATAAAGAAAATGTGGTATATATGGAAAATGGAATATTATTGTCATAAAAAAGGAAAAAAAATCCTGTCCTATGGGATAACATGACTGAACCTGGTGGACATTGTGCTAAGTGAATTCAACCAGTCACAGGAAGGCAAATACTGAATTATTCTATTTGTATGAGACATCTAAAATAGTCAAACTCACAGAAACGGAGTAGAATGGTGATTACCCTCTCCTGCAGGAAGAGGAAAAAGGGAGAACCTAATTCAATGGATACAAAGATTCAGTTATAAGTTCTAGGGATCTGCTGTACAACTTAGTGCCTATACTTGAAAGTACTGTAATTGTGTACTTAATTTTTTTAAGAGGATACATCTCAAGTGTTTTTATGACAATAAAACAAAAAGAAAGAAACTTGCCACCGTATATCTAGTCCCCTAAGGACCACCTTGCTTTCTTGCCAGTTTTACAAGTTAATCTGAACATTAAAAATTTGGGGGATGTGTGGGGTACAGCACTTCCTAGAGAATTATGAATTTTAATAATATTTAATGACAATGCCATTGATATCTAGTCCCATAATATAGAAGTAAGAACTCCTGACCTGGCAAGGAAGACACATTGAGGCAGAAAAAACTTATCATACTTCTCATTGAACACTGCATTAATTGCCTGTTTCCTTGACTACATGAAGTGCCCAGCACTGACTTCCAGCAACACCTTGAAAATGAGTATTAAGGAAATTAATTGATTAATCTGTGATGTTTCTTTCTCAAAGAACTTTGAGATATGTGGCTCAATTTATAAACCCAGAGATCAGGCATTCAGGAAATATCTACCATCTGATACTTTCATGTTCTCTTTAACTTTTATAATTCAGGAACATCAACATGTTTCTCACTCCTCTTTCTTATTTTTCCTATCTGTGTCCCTTATGGAGATTTAAAAATGAAAAAAAAAAAAAAAGAAAAAAACATATTCTGGTTCAATTTGCTAGATACTAGACTGATTACACATTTTCCTGCTTCTTCCAAATCTATAGAGAATCCCTGTGTAAATTCAGTCCATTCCTAACTATACTTTGAGATTCACTTTGAAGCAAGAAGTTCCCCAAACAGATTTTTTCATCCTCTTTGTTTCATTTTCATTTTATATCCTAGGATTGTATAGTACTTGTTATATTGCATTGTTTTTATTAATGTAATTGAGATTATATAACAATGCAACATTTGATAAGAATTTATTTACTTGGCATCCCCCACAATGTCCAGTTTGGAGGGCAATATGCAGTCTGAAATTGCCCAATCCCACAGATGTTTCCAGACTAGTTGGGACAGGGGAAAGCTCTAATCACAAGATAATGCGTTAAACTATATATAACAGAATAGTCCAAGCTACCAAACCTAACATGCTGTTGATAATTTCTATGGAAACATGTCTGTCATTGCAGAAATGATGAAGAGCAGGGAAATGTACGAGTTCGTAAAATATTGGGAGGTTTAAAAAAATTCTCTTCAGAAGGTGTCATGCCATGCATAGATTATCTGGAGAGAAATAAGTCAACATCCCTCATATGATGGACTTCACTAGGAAGCAAGGATAACAGACTGACAAACAGAAAACACTTTCTCCTAGTAAGTGCAGTGGTAAACATAAACACTGCAGGCTGGGAACAGAGAGGAAAGAAAATCAGCTTTCCTGGTGTTAGCAGGTCAGAACATCCTCAGGAAGATAATTGCATCATAGACAGACAGCAGCTTGCACAAAAGCACAGAGGTGAAATATGAAGTTTCCTTTGAGCTGCAAGCAAATTCCCATAACTGGAGTATGAGGGCAAGACTAGTATCACAAGAGATAAATCTGGAAATGTAGAAGAAGAGAACAGTACACAGAGAATAAATATGCTGTTAGCTCCACGTTGTATCAATTCAAGACCTTGCACATAAGGGCAGGTCAGTTAGGAGACTCCCTACATCACTGACACTCACAGAAAGAAATCTTGTTGGTAACTTTGTGATCACTTTCATATACTATGGAAATAACCCATGCATTTACCCAACATGAGCTATCAGAAAACACTGTGTCTTTACCTCCTAAGTATGTCAAAATCTGTACTTTCCTACTACTTCCCCTGATTAATATGGGAATAAGGATGGTGTAAGAAGGAAATAAAACCACACGTAAGGATCTGGACACTTCATCTTGTGATTTCATCAATGTGATGCATTTTCTGGAGTGTTGAGACTTTTAGTGGATAATGAACATTTAGAAGAAATCTCTTACATCAGGGCAGTATATTACAAAAAATGCTGTGGCTTGAGTTAATGCTCAAACAGTTGTTAATTTGTTACATAATTGTGGACAGTGTCAGAAAAATTACTTATTCATATTTTGGATTACTGATTAAAACCCTAATAGGATTTTTGCTAGAAACCAAAATACTTCCTTTTGCACTTTTTCATATTTCAAATTTCTCAGAGTTGGTTATATTTGTAAATTAAAGTCTTTGCATTAGTAACTTATTACCAAATACAAGTTTTGTAGGATGCATTATGAAGTATACAATGTTATTGGTTATACATTTAGAAAAAACAAATACAGAACTCATATCAATTTTATTTGGTCAGCAGATGGCAGTGTTTCTGAATTGGTAAGCACAACTTCCGGTTACCTATCAAATTTGAAGTTTTGGTTTTGAAATATAAATTTCTTTCTTTCTTTTTTTGAAATATATATTTCTTATACTGTGTCAGAATTCTAATACTGTAAAGTTATATTGGGAAATGTGTTAATATTTTTGGAAAGATTAAACACACTGAATCTGGAGGCACTTTCCTTGTGATTTGATCCACACTTGCATCATGTAATATTTTCTTTCCCTTTCTGTCCCTTTCTTCCTTTCCTCCTTCTTTACCTTCCTTCCTTCCTTCCTTCCTTCCTTCCTTCCTTCCTTCCTATTTTCCTTTATTCCTTCTTCTTCACTTTCTCATTCCGTGTGTGTGTGTGTGTGTGTGTGTGTGTGTGTGTATGTGTTCTTTCATTCTTTCTCCTTTCGTATTTAAAACCATTCTTTAAAAATTTTTATTTGGCAAGTTAAAAATGAATATGAGTGAAAAGCATTTAACTAAAGCTGAGTCTTGCAAAAGAGAGGGGTCTTAGTAGAAGCCACCTGTAGAAGTGTATACTGAAAAATATTTTTACTCTGATAATAATGCTTCTAAAATTACACTAATTGATTTACTGTTTATTGATTTGTTTGAATAGTCCAAAAAATCTTATTTTTAGTGTGTAAAAATAGACTATTTGTATAATTTGCATGGTAATTTTAACTATTTTGTTAGATAAAGCATCATTTAAGGCTTTGAAGAAGTTTGGATTTATCAGTGTTTTCTTTTTTGTTGTTGTTGAGAACAGGGGAGGAGCAGAGAGAGGGAGTGAGAGAGATAAGAAAGAGAGAAAAAGAGAGAGAGAGAGAATCTCAAGCAGGCTCCATACTGTCAGCACAGAACCTGACATGGGGCTCAAACTAACAAATTGTAAGATCATGACCTGAGCTTAAACCAAGTGTCAGTTGCTTAACCTACTCAGTTACCCAGGCACCCCTTATCTGTGTTTCCAAGAGTTCGGGAATAGGTTTAAAGAGCATGAGAAGAAATTTTGAGCTGTTTTGAAAGGCATTTGTTTCTCTGAGACCAAATTATATTTTTTGTATGTCTAAAAGAAAATTTATTTTAAAGGAACTTTTTAAACTTAGGATTCTGTAGGACTTGCTTTACAGCAAAAACTTCCTGTACTATTGAATAGTTGAATTATGTCATAGGTATTTCATTGCTAATGGTTAAATATTGGATAATGTTTGAAGCAAGAAAAATGGTGAACTCTTTATTAAATAAAGGCTCTATTTATTTTCGTTCTGAAAGCTTACTCTTCTCTATAAGGAAAGGAGCATATCTTAATTAAGACCATTAACAGCTATTGATCAATTAAATTTCCTTGGGATTTTTAAAGTATACTTAACTTTTAACACTTGTGTGCTTCTTATTAAGAAGCTAAATTCAATGAACATGTTTTCTTAAACAGAATGTAGCAGGTTATAAATCTTCATTGTCTTTTACACAGAAGTTGTTGCCAGAATTAGAGATTTCCTATCACCTACAAACAAGGCATCCAACCATGAAAGCTTCCGTTATGTTTGAGAGAAAGTAACATCCTTTCTGGGTCAAGTTTTTGCCTGCTGTATCTTCAATATTCTTCTGAGTACACCTTCTCTGAAGTTCCCAAGGAGGCCCCTGAAGACATGTCTAGGCATGTTCTAAGTTTGTGGGGAATTCTCACCCTAGAAGTTTAGAGAAAACCTGAGCAAACCAGAAATACCTGGGAACAAAGACACAGAGTCCTATAAAATTTAAAATATGAAGCCAAGCTTATTATCATTTTTTTGTTCAAATTTAAACTCCAACATGCAATATGTTTCTAATTTAAATGTGTGCCATAAAGATACCTAACACTTGTTGAACATTGACTGTCTATCAGGAACTCCAAGCACTAAATGTACTCTCATTATCTTTATGGTATAGCTGGGGAAATTTAGAAAACTCATACAGTCAGATATTGGTGTATTTTCAGGAAACAAGGACACATTGATTGGAAGTCTTAAAAAAATCCAACTAATCAGCCAACACAGGACATACAAGGAGATAGGATAGAATGATTAAAGATGGATTATAGAGAGGTACCTCTGAAGCCCTGTAGATGGATATTGGTGGAGAGAGAGTACACAGACTCTTGGGTGGCACAAATAGTAGGAGGTAATTCAGATCTGAACAGTAGTAGTAAGAAAATTGAGAATAAAAGATGGATACAGAGGGTATCTAAAGCTGAGCTTGACGTAATTCATTTATTTTGTGTTGAGAACAAAAGAAAATGGAATCTCATTTACCTCTCTAATAAACCCTCTGACATTCTTTTCTGTTTACTTTCACTTCTACTCAAAGGGTAGTCAAGAAAGTCAATAAATAAAAATATATTGACACACAGCTGCTTTTAGCACTTGAAATATTGAATGTGAACTTTTTTCTTAAGAGAGAGCTATAATTAAACATATATCACTAATTTAATTTGAAATGGATAACATTATTTACCTCTGTCATGTCTCTCTAGAGGTACAAAATCAAAATTCACAAGGGAAGGCATTGGAAGAATAAAGAAAGCACATTTTTTTTCTCTGACTCTGAGGGAAAAAATGAGAAAGATAATGTTAATGCTTTGGGAATAAGAGATAATTCACATTGAAGTAATAAAAATAAGTAATTTTAAAACATAAGACTGACATGGGGCACCTAGGTGACTCAGTTGGTTAAGTGATTGACTTTGGTTCAGGTCATGATCTCATGGCTTTGAGTTCTTGCCCTGCCTTGGGTTCTGAACTGACAGCTCAGAGCCTGGAGCCTGCTTCAGATTCTGTCTTCCCACCTCTCTCTCTCTCTGCCTTCCCCTGCTAACACTCTGTCTTTCTCTCTCTCTCTCTCTCTCAGAAACTGGATAAACATTAAAAAATTTTAAAAAACTAAATAAAAATAAAAATAAGACTGCCATGAATAAAATAAGGAAAAAAGATAAAGAGCATGCCATACAGACAATATATATCAATATCAAAAGTAAGCAAAAAAAGAAGTTGCATGATGAACATATATTGTATGGTCTATCTATATCTATCCAGTATTTTTATTAAAGTATAGTTGACATACCATGTTACATAGTTTTAGGTATACATAATAGTGATTGTCAAGTCTATACATTATTCTATGCTCTCCACAAGTGTAGCTACCATCTGTCTCCATACATCATTATTACAATGCCATTAACTATATTCCCTGTGCTGTGCCTTTTAATCCCATGACTTACTCATTCCATAACTGGAAGCCTATAACTCCTATGGCCCTTCACTCATTTTGCCCATCCCTCTATCAATCATCAGTTTTTTCTTTGCATTTATGGGTCTTTTTCTGCTTTCTGTTTGTTTATTCATTTGTTTTTGTTGATGTTGTTTTTTGTTTTTTCGTTTTTTGTTTTCAGATTCCATATACATGTGAAATCAAATGCCATTTGGCCTTCCATGTCAGACTTATTTCACTTAGCATAATAGCCTCTAGGTCTGTCCATGTTGCTTCAAATGGCAAGATCTCATTCTTTTTTACAGCTGGGTAATATATATATATATATATATATATATATATATACATACACACACACATATATACATATATATACACACATATATATACATATACATGTATATGTATATGTATATGTATATGTATATGTATATGTATATATCTCACCTCTTCTTTGCCCATTCATTTGTCAACGGACACTTGGGTTGCTTCCATAATTTGGCTATTGTAAATAATGCTGCAATAAACAGAGGGATACTTATATCTTTTCAAATTAGTGCTTTCATTTTCTTTGGACAAATACCCAGTAGTGAAAGTACTGAATTGTATGGTAGTTATATTTTTAATTTTTTGAAGGACCTCCATACTATTTTCAGAATGGCTACATCAATTTGCATTCTCACCAGCTGTGCACAAGGGTTCTTTTTCTCCACATCCCCACCAACACTTGTTCTATCTCATATTTTTGAGTGTACGAATTCCAACAGGCAAGAGGTGATATCTCATTGTAGTTGTGATTTACATTTCCTTGATGATTTGTGATGTTGAGCATTTTTTCATGTATCTGTTGGCCATCTGTATGTCTTCTTTGTAAGAATGTCTATTCAGGTCCTTTGACCAGTTTTTAATTGGGTAATTTGGGGTTTTTTGGTGTTGAGCTGTATTAGTTCTTTACATATTTTTGGATATTATCAAATTTATCATTTGTGAATATCTTCTCTCCTTCCCATAGTTTAGTCCCAGCAGTTTCCTTTTGCTTTTGATTCTCTTGCCTGAAGAAACATATCTAGATAAATATTACTAAGACTCATGTCAAGGAAATAACTGCCTATTTTCTTCTCGGATTTTTATGGTTTTATGTCTCACATAACTCTTTAATCCATTTTGAGTTTATTTTTGTACATAGTGTAAGAAAGTTGTCCAGTTTCATTCTTTTGCATGTAGCTTCCCAGTTTTCTCAGTGCCATTTATTGAAGAGATTGTCTTTCTCCATTGCATATTCTTGCCTCCTTTGTCATAGATTAATTTTCCATATAAGTGTGGGCTTATTTCTGGGCTCTTTCTTCTGTTCCATTGATCTAGGTGTCTGTTTTGGGGCAAATACTGTATTGTTTTGATTATTATGGCTTTGTAGTATATCTTGAAATCTGGGATTGTGATACCTCCAGCTTCGTTGTTCTTTCTCAAGATTGCTTTGGCTAATGTTGCATGACATTTTTGTTAATGATAAAGAGACAGATTTAAATTGAGAACAGCCTTACTATGGTCTATTTTGTTCCCAGGCTCGTCCTTCTCTTTAACTTGGTGTCCTATCAGTCTTTTATACGATAGCTTCATTCAACCATATCAGACAGTTCAGTTAAAGTGGAGATTTTGGACAAGAGACCCAGGGAATGAAACAGATTTCTTTCTGTGCTGAATAAGGAATTTCCTGCAAGGAAATTTGATTTTATAAGAAGGTGGAGCAGTGCTATTGCAATATATATTTTCCACATGCAATCAAAGGGAAATATAGGCAGGTATAACAAAAGATGATATGCTGAATTCTTATTCAGTATACCAAATACTTTACAGATACAAATACAAATACAAATTCAGTGTACCAAATACTTTACTTTTCTTCTTTCCATGGCCTTATAATTATCTATTGTGCAGGTGAGAAAATTGGGGATGAGAGAAGTAACATGCACAAGATCAAATTCCACTCTCCATTCAGACTCTACATTTACGCTTTACTGTCACCTTGGATATTTCACTCCTAGTAGATGCAAATTAAAATACTAATGTTTTGTGTGTAATGTTTAGTATGTATTTTCTAAAGGCAATATTTTTCTTGATTAAAAACAGTTATGACATCATGAAAATATCTAAAGGTATGCCTGCACAATTCAGGGTGATTACAAAGGGAAAACAATGGAAACATTAGCATTGTAGAAGACAGCTCATTCTCTACCTGCATCTGTGTTTTGCATGTGTGTAGTCTTTTTTAAAATAGTGTTGCATGTTTTTGAAAAAATTAAAATGCAAATAAATTCCCAGATGGTCATTGGTATTTTCAAGTCTCTAGATATTCATTATACTTTGAATGGTAGAAAGATAATTAGTTTTGAAAGTATAAGTGGCAGGCTGAAAATTAGTATGATGTATATATTATACTACATATTATATTATAGGCCAAGTGAGAATAACTGCCCAACTGTTTTGTGACTGATCTGGCTCTATTTTGATGGATAGATAAGGCCTGCATATATGCAGACTAAAAAATAATTTAAGATTTAGATGATTTTTCAAAACATTTTTCTTGAAAATTGAAAATTTTACTTAAAAATACAGAAATTTTATTTTATTTTAGAAATAATGTAAATGGCTTTTTGTATAATTATATTTTTGAATAACTTTCAAATGGCATACAAATTGCAGAAGAGTTGCACTTACAAAAATGTTGCAATGGAACATACATATACTCGTCACCCAGATTACCTGAATATTTTTCCCCGTTTATTTAATCATCACTTTTTTACTCACTGAATATAAATGTCAAGAATTATGAAGGGTCTGGGGTACCTGGGTGACTTAGGCAGTTAAGCTTCCAACTTTGGCTCAGTTCATGATCTCACGATTTGATTCATGGGTTCGAGCCCTGCATGGGGCTCTGTGTTGACAGCTCGGAGCCTGGAGCCTGCTTCAGATTCTGTGTCTCCTTCTTTCTAGGCCCCTCCCCCACTCGCACTCTGCCCTCTCCAGCTACATTCTCATAGACTCTGGCAGATATCAAGAGACTTGGGTCAGAGACTATTATTATTCATCAAAACCTTGTTACTCAAGACATAGCAGGCAGCATTAGCGTCATGTCCCCCATTGGTTCTTTTTGCTCAGTACAATGGAGATGATGAGGAGGAGGGTGAGGAGAAGGCAGGCTGAGATGGATGATACACACACAGTGGGTCTTTATTATGACTGAGTAATTGCAAACTTTGAAACATATTCATCTTTTAAGAAGAGTGCAACTATACTGTCCAACCTTTACAGTAGGGAGACACATTAACTTTGCTATCCTCATCATAAAATAGACCTCTCTTCCCAGCAGAAGGAGACATTAGCTCTTTTTCAGAACTATTTGCCACACAAACATCCTGACAAAGATGTGATAGAGTAAAATCTTTCTCAAGATACATAGAAATGCAAAGACCCATGGAGAATTACCTATGACCACCTATTATCATTCTTTCTTTTTGAACCATGGAAAATAGTTCCAAACATGATACCCCATCAATCTTTAATACTATAGTGCATACTTTACATAAAGAAGACATTCTCCTACATAACCAGAGTACAACCATGCAAATCTGGAAATCAAATTAATCCTACAAGTTATTTACATATTCCATTCAAATTTTGCTAGTAGTCCAACAGTGTGACTTTTTCCTTTCCAAATCTAATCTAGGATCACATAATGCACTTTCATGTCTGTTCATTCTTCTTCAATCTGTAACATTTCCTTAGTCTTACACTGTCTTTCACGACCCAGACTCTTTTAAGGGATTTCCATCTGGAGGATTTCCCTTAATCTGGTTCTGTGCAATTTTTCTTCATATATAGTACCGGTTCATGACTTTTTGGGAAGAATACTGTACAATGATGCTTTGGCTTTCAGTGCATCACGTCATGGGAACAGGACATCTCATCCTCCACTGAAGCTATACCTCTCTGATCAGCTGGCTAAGTTGAAAAATTCTCCACAAATTTTCTCTTCTGAAAAGTCATGCTTTTTCCATGTGTAACTTCTAAATATTTGGGGGTAAATTACTGTGAATCTGCCTTAATAGTCTATCATAAAACTTCTGCCCACCAGCTTTATAACATTGGTACTCCCTACCTGAATCAATATCCACTATAATGCCTATTTTCTTTTTCTGTTTTTAATGATTTTATTTATTTTTGAGAGACAGAGACTGAGCATGAGTAGGGTAGGGGCAGAAAGAGAGAGAGAGAGAGACAGAATCTGAAGCAGGCTCCAGGCTCTGAGCTGTCTGCACAGAACCTGACTCAGGGCTCGAACCCATGAACTGCAAGATCATGACCTGAGCTGATGTCAGACGCTTAACTGACTGAGCCACCCACACACCCCGAGGCTATTTTCTATTTCTCTCATTCTTCCTATATGTATTTTGACTATAGCATAAGGCTGAGGTTTCTATTTACTTATATCTGTATGAAGTTATGAATTATAATTTTATCAAATGGCATGTGAGCCATTACTATTGACACATTTAATGCACAAATCTCCTTAGATTTAGTAAGTAGGAACATGAAACTTACTTATGTCTTCTTTTGATGTCTCCATACATCTTTGTGAACTTTAATTTTTGTCATGAACATGTATTCTAGTTTCATCTTCTACTTTCCCTGCTTGAAATCAGCCATTCAGCCATTTTTTTTGAAGAGCTTTGATTCTTTTTAGTTGATGTTATTTAGGGACCAAGATCTATGCACTTAGTGTCCATGTTGCTGTAGAGATATCCTAGACTCCAGGCCCTCTAGATGACAAAGCTAACTACACATTTTTTATACGTATATTCATGTATTTATTCCTATGTGTAAATCTGTAGAGATCTACTGACAACAATACAATCAAATCCAATCCAACACCTTGTCCCTTTTTACATTTGTAAATCCTTTCTTTAATAGATCCTGGCTCCTAATATTTCAGTATATTTATTTAGTTGCTCATTGCCCCTAGATGCACCAATTTCCGGTCTGTTTCACAGCCTCAACCACTGGTCATGTTGCTGTCTCTTTCACTCCACTGCCTGCCACCATTAACTCGTTGGCACTCCAATTTTTCAGCCTCACTAGGTCCTTGGCTGCAAATTCTCCTCCTTCATACCGTGTACGTGGCCTTTTCCCAGGAAGAGAGGGGCAATAAAAAGATAAATTTGCTTTTAATTGTGATTTAAATAACCTTTAGTTTTTACATTTGACTAGGTTAAGTTTTGTATTTAGACAAATGACATTTTGCAAAATAACCTAGAATCAATAAAATTGGTGGGGGGAGATATCATGCTACCCTATTTGCCTGGAATTATTTTAATATCATTGTATGCATATTATAGTATTAAAATATCACTTTTTTTTAACTATGGCTGATGCCCCACAATTTTAGTCTTCCAGTTTTGTTACGTTAGAGATGACATTCTACTAAATCAATGAAATGCTGTTCAGTATAGTCCCAGTGGTATGGAGTTTCTGAGAAAAAGCAGAAACCAGTGACTTATCAGAAATAGTGTCTTTGAACCATGACAGGCCATCATATACCTTCAGCAGAACTGGGACAGTTGGGTCCCAAGAGTTGTAGATAAAACTCTGAGTAACTTAGATGCTGTAAAAAAAGGAAATGTTGGAAGTGCCTTGCTATCTCTTCAGGATTCCTAATATGATTTTCTAAGATATGTGAGTGAAAAAGGAAGACTGAATCAATTCTAAAATGAATGTGAATCTTTTATCAAACCTAATTCAACATGAATTGAAGCCTTAAAAAAAGAAGGTATTCATAGAACACTGATATTTAAAAGTGTTAATAGAGCACTAGTGAAATCCTTTGTGATTCAAATAATCTCTGGGAACATTTCCTGTATTTAATGCCATCCTCACATATTCTCTTTCATAGTTCTCTAGTATTTGTTTATATAAATTAATACATAACAAAAGAGACAGGGATACAAGCTAAACGTTATTCTGTATATAATGACCCTTAATATTTTTCATGGGAATTTCGTTCATCTGTCCATCTTTGATTCATTCTGTGTAATAAAATTATACCAACTACTGATGCTTACCATTAATTGTTTTGATTATAGTTTACTCCAACAAATCAACCCTTGGCCATTTCTTGTTGAAGACTGAGTCCCTCTGTTTGATCAAAACAACACACATACAGGAAACAAAACAAAACAAAACAAAACAAAATGTGTACTCATTGTGCATAAATTAAAAATGTAAAGAATGTTTCTGAACCAACACATGTTTAGGGACATATGCTGATCTTAAAGTAAAATTATACTGATAAATATTGGGTATTCAAAAAATGTTAGCTATTATTTCATGACGTGGATTCTGAAAATATGTTTTTGAGAGAGGAGATGTTCATTTTTTCTACTACCTAGTAGATCTAGGCTATGTACTAATCTGACCAGGCAAATAACATATAACTTCCTTCAGTCAGTCAAAACCATATTAGAAACCAAGATTCTGGTGTATATGTCAAGGCTAAAGTTCATTGAAGAAGTTCATGTAAAAAAAAAAAAGGCACTTTTCATATACTTAAGTAAATGTTTTTACTTTTTTCATTCTTTTAGTGAGCTGCCATTTAAATAAAAATAAAAATGATAATATAAATAAGTTTTATCTTTTTAGATATTAATCCTGGAATATACTCAAAAGTAGCATAATTAAACCGGCAGATCAAATAACTGAAGGCCATAGTTGCTGCTGGACATTTTAACCCAAGTGTTTGCCATTAATGTGGGCACTCTAAATCTGGGACTTTAGTAATTCAGTTCAGAATCCTCCCCTACCTTGCTTGTTGTCATTTTCTCTTAGCTCCTCTTCACTGAATATTTTGGCCATGTGGCTCATTCCACCCTATCCTGATTGTTTGTTTGTTTGTTTGTTTGTTTTGTTTTTTAGCTTAACCTGTTTTGCCATTGTCTCCTTTGTTTTTAATTTATTTATCTCGTATATACCCAAAGACTTTGTCATTTTTCAAATGGTCTATCTGGGAAAATGTTTCATTACTTTATACACATCTGACTTTAGTCCTTCTTGTATCCATGTTTTTGTTTTGTTTTGTTTTGTTTTTCCTGTATGTGTGGTTTTTAGTCAAACAGAGGGACTCAGTCTTCACAGGAAGCAACCTCTGGTTGATTTATCTGAGTAAAGTATAACCAAACAATCAATGGTAAACATCAATAGTTGATATAATTTTATTGCACAGAAAGATTCAAAGCTTGATAGATGAAGAAAATTCTCTTGAAAAGTATTCAGGGTCATTACATACAGAATAATAATTAGCTTGTATCCCTGTCTCTTTTGGTTATGTGTTAATTGATATGTAAACAAATACTAGAGACCATAAAATAGAAATTGTGAGAATGGCATTAAATATAGGACGTATCACCAGAGAAATTATGAAACATGTTTTGGATTTCTTAAATGCCAGGCAAATAAGGCAAATATTCTTCTAAATGGAAACTTGAGAACTGGCTAAGGAATCCCTGGGGTGAGTTAGGAAGTCAGTCCATTTCTAGATTCTGCAGTACTATAAAAACGATGCTGGTGAAGTTGGTCTTGCAGGCTGAAAAGTTCTTTCAATCATACAACCACCACCAGCACAGAATTGAGCTGAGTTATTGCAGTCAAATTGCCTTTGTGGCAGTATGTACTGCGTAGAAACCAACTGTACAGAGCCTGATTTCTTGGCTACATACTGTAATGATTTTTTTCATCAGTATTACTGTCGCTTTTGCTTTCCCTGAGAAAAAAAGAGTTTCTGCTTTCCTATGGTTTAGAAAACTTGGTCTACTACTAACACAGAATGAGATAAAAAAAACAACATGAGACTACTTAACAAATAATTTTAAAAAACGCTCCATTTCATATTAATTAATTGTATGTGACTATTCTTAGAATTCAAACTTAAGTGATAGATTAGAATGGAGTTATGGAACTGATCTTTATTTAAGGAGATTAGTCATATGCAAGTGAAAAATAGCCTCTCTGAGATGAACATATGTGTAAATAAAAAACTCCACTGTTTGCCTTTACGTAATTATTCCAGGATTTCTATAAAAATTATTCAAATTAGGGGTGCCTGGTGGCTCAGTTGGTTGAGTGCCTGACTCTTGATTTAGGCTCATGTCATGATCCCAGGGTCATGGGGTCAAGCCCCACGGTGGGTTCTTCACTGAGCATGGAGACTGCTTAAGCTTCTCTTTCACTTTCTCTCTGCCCCTCTCCCCCACTTGCACTCTCTCTCTAAATTTTTTTAATTGTTCAAATTAAAATAATGCAATATTTCAAGGACACTTTGAATGTTAATTTCAATAAATTAATGTTTTTTTTTTCTCAAATATAGTAAGGTTATACAGTGATTGCCATTCTTGTGATGTATTGGTATTACTGTGTACTCATTCATTTCCAAATTCTGAAAGGCACTAAACTAGTTTGGTTCTTAGCACTGCAGATGTTTAAAATGGCAACTATGAAGTCATATGGGGTGGGTTTATATACTCTCTGTTTGACCAGTCATTGAAAGCAAGTATTTAACCCTCTTGTCCAAATAACCTAATATTTTTGAACCCAAATATCTTGAGCTCTCTGTAAAATTTTACAAGGTTAAATAAGTTAAGGTCTGTAGTATATTAAACACATTTAAAATGATCAAGGGGCACCTGGGTGGCTCAGTCGATTGAGCATCTGACTTCAGCTCAGGTCATGATCTCATGGTTTGTGAGTTCAAGTTCCACATCAGGCTCTGTGCTGACAGCTCAGAGCCTGGAGCTTGCTTTTGATTCTCATTGTCTCTCTCTCTCTCTCTCTCTCTCTCTCTCTCTGCTCCTCCCCCGCTCACTCTCTGTCTCTCTCCCTTTCAAAAATAAACATTAAAAAAAGTTAAAATGATCAATAACTGGGGGTTCTTATAAATGTCATCATCACCATCATCATCATATATAAGTATCCTTTTTAACTATTCTGAAAGAGGAGCATGATTATCTTGGTAAAAAAAAATGTTTACAAACTTATTTTTACCAGAATTAGTTAAATTCTAATGTTAACATATTTATTAATCTAAATCCATTTTGCATTGTCAAATATATATGCGATTCATCTTTATTTCCTGACCTAAGATGCTCTGGAGTAACCACGTTCATCAATAAAAAGCTATTATACATGACACGAATGGTGGGTGGAAAGTCTGAAAATAGTTTGTATAATTTTGTTTGCATCCATCAAGATGAAAGTGGAAAACAGCAAAACACATTTTATTACCTGATAAGCACCATGAAGTGTTTAACACTAGTGTATATAAAAGTCATATTTTATCAGCACAGGTTACCGGAAGGGAGCAACATTTACAGTATAGCCAGAATTTGTAAGTGTGTGGTCCCTCTTTGGGCACAAATCCATGATCTCATTTTAAAGCCCTTAGTGATTGGGACGCCTGGGTGGCTCAGTCGGTTAAGCGTCCGACTTCAGCTCAGGTCACCATCTCGCCCTCTGTGAGTTCGAGCCCTGCGTCGGGCTCTGGGCTGATGGCTCAGAGCCTGGAGCCTGCTTCCGATTCTGTGTCTCCCTCTCTCTCTGCCACTCCCCCATTCATGCTCTGTCTCTCTCTGTCTCAAAAATAAGTTAAAAAAAAGCTACTGAGGATTCAACTCAGTTTTTTAAAAAAATAAATAAATAAACCCCTTAGTGACTATGGAAAACCTATATTGCATTTGCTTATATTTGGTGTAAGGGCATTTATCAATGCAGAAAATACATATGGAAAATCAACTATATATCAAACAAATGATTAGATTATGGGTACCCATAAGAAAGTATACACGTTCCCTGATTTCCAAAAGCTCACAAGCTAAGAAGAAAAATTTCTTTCAGAATAACTATATTGGCTATAGCTAGATGACATGCATATCTATTCAATGTGATTCTATTCACTGACCAAAAAAAAAAAAATACTGCCTCTGTTTATGTGTCTGAGTAAATCTATTGGGTGCTGTGGGTGTTGGCAGTGTTTTAGAAAGGACATTTATTTTGATATGATTTTGCAGAGGCTGAATATGGAGAAATGACCAGCAATGAAAGTGGAAAATTCTTTAATTCCAAACTTGGCTGTTTGGGCTTTATATTTTAGTTATGTAGAGTGATACAAAGATTTCTGAAAATTCATTCATTCATGTATTTATTTATAATTATTCATTCAAAAATTATTTCCTGAATACTTAGTAAGTTCCAGGCACTGTCTAAATGCTAAAAATATAATGTCAAGCAAACATGCACACATTTGCTTCTCTCATAGAGTTTACAATCCGATGGAGGAATCAGATATGAATTAAATAATCTTATGAACATATATATAGATATATAAAATAGAATTCATATAAATTCATATAAAATTCATATAAATTCATATAAAATAGAATTTAAGAACAGATAAGTACTCTGATAGAAAGGAAGACAGTGCTGTGATAGCATACATCAGAATAAATAAATGGTGGAAGAAGTCAGGGAAGGTTTCTTAAGGAAAAGAGCATTAAATTTAGATCTTAAGAGGAAGGAGCTTAAGATGGGTGGAAACATTGTTGATGGCAGAATAGTGTTTCTTATGTAGTTGGATGGTATGCAACTGGCTTGAGAAATTGAAGATTTGAAGCCACACTGGTGTGGCTGGAGCACATTGCATGATGGAAAGAGGCAATGTGGCATACAAATATTAAGTCCTCATAATTAATATCAAATATGTGTTTTTCCATCAAGAGAAATTATTATCAAAGAACTTAATAAAGAATTATATAAACAGTGAAGGAGAGAACCATGCTTTACTTTACTTTGTGATTTCTAATGGCAAAGACTTCATGGTGCATTAATTCCCAAGGGACAGAATATTATGAAATGATCAGATATAGAAGGAAATAGAATGATATTGTAGAATAATAATTCTGATAGTAGTGTAGACAATGTTAGGATCTGGAAAACAGGGAGCTAGGAAAGGACGATACTCCTAATGATAAGGGTGTTTGTTTTCCTTTTTTTTTCCTTTTTAGTCTTTTTAAATATGTAAATTATATTTAGTTGGAGTGTAATTAACATACAGTGTTAATATTAGGTATATAATATTATTTTTATAGCAGGCATACAATATACTGATTCAACAATTCTATATATTACTCAGTGCTCATTATGGTAAGTTTATTTAAATATTTTTTTTAATGTTTTATTTATTTTTAAGACAGAGAGAGACAGAGCATGAGTGGGGATGGGGCAGAGAGAGAGGGAGACACAGAATCTGAAGCAGGCTCCAGGCTCTGAGCTGTCAGCACAGAGCCCAATGCAGGGCTTGAACTCACGAACTGTGAGATCATGACCTGAGCCACCCGGGCGCCCCTAACTTTAGATCACCTCATCTGTGTCATCCATCCCCCTGACCACCTCCCCTCTGAAAACCACAAGTTTGTTCTCTGTGTTTAAGAATTTGTTTCTTTGGAGGCACCTGGGTGGCTCAGTCGGTTAAGCATCTGACTTCAGCTCATGTCATGATTTCCTGGTTTGTGAGTTCAAGCCCCACATCAGGCTCTGCGCTGACAGCTCGGAGCCTGGAGCTTGCTTTAGATTCTGTGTCTCCTTCTCTCTCTAACCCTCCCCTGACTCGTGCTTTGTCTCTCTTTCTCTCTTTCAAAAATAAATAATGAACATTAAAAAAAAAGAATTTGTCTCTTTTTTGTTTTGTTTCTTAAATTCTACCTATGAATGAAATCATATGGTATTTGTCTTTCTCTATCTGATGTATTCACTTAGCATTATATCCTCTAGGTTTATCCATATTGTTGCAAATGGCAAGATTGCATTCTTTATATATATATACACATACACACACCACCTCTTCTTTATGCATTCATCTATTTTATTTATTTCTTTATTTCTTTATTTATTGAAAGAGAGAGAGAGAGAGAGAGACAGAGCATGAGTGGGAGATGGGCAGAGAGAGAGAGGAAGACACAGAATCTGAAGCAGGCTCCAGGCCCTGAGCTGTCAGCACAGAGCTCAACACGGGGCTTGAATCCACAAACGTTGAGATCATGACGTGAGCCGAAGTCTGATGCTTAACTAACTGAGCCACCCAGGAACCCCTATTTTATTTATTTATATTTTAACTCCAGTGTAGTTAACATACAATGTGAATTTAATTTCAGAAGCAAAATATAGTGATTCAACAATTTCCTCTATTACTCACTGCTCCTCAAGATAAGTGTATTCTTAATCCTCTTAATCCATTTTACCCATCCTCTAACCCATATCCCCTCTGGTGACCATTTGTTTGGTCTCCATAGTTGAGTCTGTTTTTTAGTTTATTCTCCCCTCCCCCGACATTGTTCATTTGTTTTGTTTCTAAGATTCCACAATACGTGAAATCATATGATATTTGCCTTTCTCTAATTGGCTTATTTCATTGAACATTATACTCTCCAGATCCATCCATGTCCTTGCAAATGGCAATATTTCATTCCTTTTAATGGCTGACTAATATTCCATTGTATATATATACACCACATCTTCATTATCTATTCACATCATTGGATCATTTGGACTGCTTCCATAATTTGGCTATTGTAAATAATCCTGCAATAAACATAAGGGTGCATATATCCTTTCAAATTAGTGTTTTTATAGTCTTTGGGTAATTACTCAGTAGTGTGATGACTGCATCAAAGGGTAGTTCTAATTTTAATTTTTTGAGGAACTTCCAAATTGTCTTCCACAGTGGCTACACCAGTTTACGTTCCTGCCAACAGTGCATGAAGGTTCCTTTTTCTCCACAGACTTGCCAACACTTGTTTCTTGTATTTTTTATTTTAGCCACTCTGACAGGTGTGTGGTGTTATCTCATTATAGTTTTGATTTGCATTTTTCTATTGATGGGTGGTGTTAAGCATATTATTTATGTTTACTTATTTATTTTGAGGGGGGGAGTGCATGGGGGAGGGGCAGGGAGAGAGGGACTGAGGTAGAATCCCAAGCAATCAGTACAGAGCCCAATGTGGGGCTTGAACTCACACTGTAAGATAATGACCTGAGCCAAAGTCAGACACTCATCTGACTGAACCACCCAGGTGCCTCAATATTTTCATGTCTGTTGGCCATCTGTATGTCTTCTTTGGAGAAATGTCTGTTCATGTCTTTAATTGGAATATTTAGTGTTTTGGGTTTTTTTTGGGTTCTTTTGTGGTTTTTTGGGGTGTGTGTGTGTGTGTGTGTGTGTGTTTGTTTTTTGGGGGGGTGAGTTGTGTAAGTTCTTTAAATATTTTGGTTATTTGACATATCATTTACAATTACCTACAGATATCTTATCCCATTGTCATTTTGTTTTGTTGGTGGTTTCCTTCACTGTGCAAAAGCTTTTTATTTTGGTTTATCTCAGTTTATTTTTGCTTTTGTTTTCCTTGCCTGAAAGGACATATCTAGAAAGATGTTTCTAGATGGGAAAAAAACTACTGCTTGTTTTCCTCTAGGAGTTTTATTTATGGTTTGATGTCACATTCAGGTCTTTAGTCCATTTTGAGTTTATTTTTGTATATGGTGTAAGAAAGTGGTCCAGTTTCGTTCTTTTGCATGTAACTGTACAGGATTCCCAGTACAATTTGCTGAGGAGACTGTCTTTTCCCCATGGTGTATTCTCAACTCTTTATCATAGATTAATTGTCAAAATAAGTGTGGGTTTATTTCTGGGATCTCTATTATGTTCTGTTGATCCATGTATCTGTTTTCATGCCAGTGCTATACTGTTTTGATAATATAGCTTTGTAGTATAACTTGAAATCTGGAATTGTGATACTTTCAGTTTTGTTTTTCTTCCTCAAGATTGCTTGGCTTTGGGGTCTTTTGTGGTTTCATACAAATTTTAGTGTTATTTGTTGTAGCTCTTTGAAAAACACTGCTGGTATTTTGATAGGGATTGCATTAAAACTGTTGGTTGCTTTGGCTAGTATAAACATCTTGACAATATTGGTTATACCAATCTATGTGCTTAGAATATTTTCCAGTTGTTTATGTCTTTTTCAGTTTCTTCCATCAATGTTTTATTGTTTTTGGAGTACAGGTATTTCATCTTCTTGCTTAGGTCTATTCTTAGGTATTTTATTATTTTTGGCAAAAATGTAAATGGTATTGTTTTCTAAATTTCCTTTCTGCTACTTCACTATTAGTGTATAGAAATGCAATAGATTTCTGAGTATTAATTTTGCATCCTGTAATTTTACTGAATTCATTAAACAGTTCCAATAGTTTTTGATAGAGTCTTTAGGGTTTTCTGCAGATAGTATCATTTCATCTGCAAATAGTAAAAGTTTTACTTCTTCTGTAGCAACACCTTTTATTTTTTATTTTTTTCTTATCTTACTGCTGTGGCTAGGGCTTCCAGTACTATATCAAATAGAAGTGGTGAGAGTAAACATCCTTATCTTTTTCCTGATCTTAGAGAAAAAGCTTTTAGCTTTTCACCAGTAAATGTGATGTTAAGTGTGGGGTTTTTTTATATGGCCTTTATTATGTTGAGATATGTTCCCTTTATACCTACTTGTTGAGAGTTTTTATCGTGAATGGATGGTGTACTTTGTTACATGCTCTTTCTGCATCTATTGAGATGATCATATAGATACATCACATTAACAAGAGAAAAATAAAAATAATTTAGTCATCTCCATAGATGTTTCAGTTTTCTTTACTTTATAATAAATTACATACAAATTTAATGGCTTAAATTGGAAGTTTTCCAGGCAGAGGTATTATGCTATGGGTCAAAACTTGTGTCTACAGGAAGAAATGAAGAGTGTTTAAAGTGGAATAAATTAAGATAAGGTAGAATTTGTTATTGTGTTTAATTGCTCTAAAAATTCTGACAGCTTAAAACAATAAAAGTAAAAAATAAATATATGTTTGTAGTGTACATCAAAGCAAAATGTTTGACAATAGTGGTACAAGGGATGGAGGGGGAATTAGAAATATACTTTTTCTAAGTTTCTTACACTATTTGAGAAGCAGTTTATTACTTAATGATGGAGTCAACCTGTTTTAAAGGTATATTATAAATCCCATAGAAGTAATTTTAAATGTTAATAAGATTAACCACTAATTTCTTCTAATATATCCTGCCACAGCACTTTCTTCCTTTTCTTCAGGGCACTTATCTCTTTTTAAATTATATATTTATATTATACATTTATAAGATTCTTTAATTCATATCCAGTTCCTCCATTGGATTGCAAATATGATGGCAACAAGTGTGTGCATGTTTGTTTAAACATTTTGTTCCCAGCATTTAGATAGTGCCTGGAACTTATTAAGTATTCAGGAAACAGTTTTTGAATGAATAACTATGAATGAATGAATGAATTAATTAATTAATTTGACGTAAGTGGCAAGTCAAAAGAACATAAAATGGAATAAAAAAAAGTGCTCAATTAATTCAAAGAAGGCAGAAAACTGTTTAAAAAGAAACAACAAATGGTTGATATAAATTTATTCATGCTAATAATACTTTAAAAGTAAAGCAGACACCCTGGCAAAAAGTTTGGTGCTTCTTCAAAAAGTTAAACATAGAATCACTATATGACCAAGCAATTCCACTTCTGGGTATATGGTGTCAATTATTTAAAACAGGGATTGAAACAGATACTGGTATGCCAATGTTCATAACAGCATTACTCACAATAACAAAAAGATGGAAACAACCTAAGTATCCATCAACAGATTAATAGATAAAATCCAGTGTGTATATATGTGCACACACACACACACACACACACACACTATGGAATATTAGTTATAGAAAGAATGAAGCTATAATAGATGTTATAATGGATAAACCTTAAAAATATGCTAAGTGAAATAAGCCATGCACAAGAGATAGCTATTGTATGATTAAATGAAATATGTTATGTGAAATATCTTGAATTGGCAAATTTATGGAGACAGAAAATAGAGTAGAGGTTGTAAGAGACTGGGGGGAGAGGGGAAGTTATTACTTAATAAATGGACACAGACTTCCTGTTTGGGTGATGAAAAAGTTTTGTATATAGTGATAATAGTTACACAACATTGTGAATGTAATTATGATTCTGATACCAATTTCAATGTGTGAGTTTTTTCCCTACACCAAGAAATTCTCTGATACCATAAATGTGTCTTTCAATTCAACTCAATTCTGAAACTATCTACGTGGAGATAGTGTTATATCCTACAATATAAGGGCTCAGTTCTACTAGACATTCCCCTACCCCTGCCCAACTTCAAACACCAATTGAAAGTCCACTTTGTTTCTTGTGCTTCTAACCAACTGGTTATAGAACAGAGGTTCCCATGACCGCCCCCCCCCTTTGGGTTTGATTAATTTGCCATAGCAGCTCACAGAAACATTTTACTTATTAGATTACTATTTTATTTTGAAAGGACTTAGGAACAGAGAGATAGAAGAGAAGCATAGGGCAAGATATGGAGAAAGGGTGAGAAGATTTCATGCCCTCAAGGTATGTCACTCTGCCCAAATCTCCACATGTTCACCAACTGGGAAACTCTCTGAACCCTAACCTTTTGGGTTTTCATGGAGGCTTCATTGCATAGGTATGACTGATTACGTCACTGATCACTAGTAATTGAACTCACTCTCTAGCCCCTCTCTTTTCTCCGGATGCTGGGGGGAAGCAAGGTACTAGAAGTTTTAACCCTATAATCACATTGTTTGCTCCTCTGGCAACCAGTCTTAATCCTTAAATTACCTAGGGAAGAGTCACCTCATTGACATAATTAAAGACATCTTTATTTCTCTCACCACTTAAAAAATTTCAAGGGTTTTAGGAGCTCTGTGCCATGAAGGGAGAAAAAGACTAAATATGTATTTCTTATAAATCACAATATCACAGTGATTAGTGCAACTAAATCATATACTTAAAATAGATAAAACGCCATATTTCATCTTACATATATATTCTTATGACAAAATTATCTAAATAAGAAGGCAGAAATTTCAAATTGGATAAAAAAAAACACCTAATTTTATGCTGTCTACATGAAACCCACTTCATATGTAATGATATAGATAGATAAAAAGTAAAATGGAGAAACCAGTAATGAATGAACTATAATATATGTAAAAAAGTAAAAAGTCAACCAAGATGTTGGGGATCCTGGGATAGAATCCAACTCTACTACAAATGTATGTTACAATCTCAATATGGGGGGTAAAGGAAAAGGAGGTGGTTGTAAGGTCGAATTCATTTTTGACATTACACTACTTACCACTTTCAAGCCCTACACTTCTGTCTTCCCCTCTTGTCCTATATCCACATCAACTTGTTAAGCCCGCAATTTCTCTTTCTTAACACCAGTGGAAAGTTCAAACCATGTAAGCTTCAGCTTATAGTCATATGGGAACTCTCAATCTGGCCCCACCACTTAAATGTACATACACATACACACAGACACACAGTTGTCCCTCCTTTCTCTCAGCGGTTTTGAACCTACTTGGATATTAACCCATTCTTCCCAGAAAGCCTCATTATGAGAATAATAAATCTCTTCATACCCTCTTGGTGCATATGAGGTGTTATCAATCAATATTGGAACCATTTGTGGCTAGGATAGGGTGTCTATCTGCCTCCGAAGGGTGAATACAATATCACTGATTTATACGAATTTGGAAAATTATATGTTTCTACTGGATTCTATAAGGCTATTGACAAAATAAAATGTGCATAAACACTGAAATATAAAGTGTAAACTTCTCCCACCCCACCATGCACCCAAACACACACACAAGGATACATATCAGAAATTATGAAACCATTTTACTTGTATAACAGGATTGAACAAATTAAATATATCAAAGTCAAGTTATTCAATTTCTGAATACCAGTTTGAAAATCAGTTAAAATTTTTCATATAAAAACATGGGCAGGCTAAAATGAACTCTTCTATGCAATTATAATTGTAGGTATCAGTATAAACTCATTTTGATGTGTATGTTTGTGTATTTTTTTCAGATAGAAGCTAAAAATATCTATCATCTATCGATTTATATCATCTTTCATAACAAAAACACATCAATTGTCTATATGCACATCAGGTTTCTATATGCCAAAAAGGAGCCAAGGCTCCTTGGAGAAATGGCTGATTCTAGAACTCTAGCACGGAAAATAAAAAATCAGTCTGGAGCATCTTATTATTCTATCAATTGAGAAGATGCTTAAAAACAAAACACTAGGGACATGACAAAGGGACATAGGAGCCAACCTGAAAGAATTCCCCATAATTAAATCTGGAATAATATGAGGCAATAGTAGCAGTAGTAGAGTAGTAGTAGTAATGGATTATTACCTAAGTATTTAAATAACTATCCATGCATCCATACTGACACAAATGATTGACACAATTTAAAAGTGAGGAAAAAGGGATGCATCATTCCTACTCAAGAATTTCAAATAAAAGAGAGATAGCTCCTCTTCTAGGAGGGAGAGCTCAATTCTCTTCCCCTTGAGTATGAACTAGACTTAGTAATTTTCTTTCAAAGAATAGAATATAAAATGTAAAAAAATGGTAACCTTATTTATTTTATTATTTATTATTAATTAATTAATTTACTTATATATTTTTTACATTTATTTATTTTTGAGAGACAGAGAGACAGAGCACAAGTAGGGAGGGACAGAGAGAGAAGGAGACAGAATCCAAAGCAGCCTCCAGCCTCTGAGCTGTGAGCACAGAGCCCGATGCAGTGCTGGGAGTCACAAACTGTGAGATCACGACCTTAGCCAAAGTCGGACGCTTAACCGACTGAGCCACCCAGGAGCCCCAAAAGTGGTAACTTTAAGTTGGAGAAAATTGTCAGATTTTCAATCAATATTAATATCACCAATGTTTTTGTCATATAATATTCACTTCTTCCCATATATTCTTTATCTGTATGGTATCCCAAAACTTAATAACCCCAGTATAATCATGAGAAAGCATCAAACAAATGTGAATTGAATGACTTTTAAAAAAATTTCTGACCAAATCTCTTCAGAAGTGCCAAGGACATGAAAAACAAGAAAATACTAAAAAATTGTCACAGAAAGGAGTAGACTAAGGAGACATAATGACTAAATTCAATGTTGTATCCTGGATTGTATCTTTGAACAGAAAAAAAGAAAAAAACAACCTTAATAGAAAAAGTGGTAAAATCAGAATAAATTTGTAGTTTAGTTAATAGCATTAAACTAGTATCAATTTATACTTTTGATAAATATACTATGATTATATAAGATATTAACAGTACAATCAAGTTGAAGATTATATGAAAACTCTGACCTGTCTTTGAAACTTTTCTATGAATCTAAATTATTCCAAAATAAAAGTGTGTTAGAAGAAAACCTTGGCACATAAATAGGACAGTGAGCTTACCATGTATGCAGTAACACATCACCACCTATACAATATTCTTACCAAAAAGTCTTATCTCACACATAGGAAAATAATAACAATTACCTCTAATAATAAAGTAAAGGTACACTTGACACATTCTACTAGACAACAGTTATGGGTTTGAAAACAAATAAAATCCAATACCATGAATGATGCTATTGAATTTAAAGAAGGTGGGGGGTAATTAGTTTCCTAGGGATGCTCTAACAAATTACCATAAGTGGTTTGAAACAATGCAGTTTGTCCTCTCACAGTTATGTAGGCCAGAAGTCCAAAATCAAGGTGTCATCAGAGCCCTGCTTCCTGTGTAGGCTATAGAGGAGAATCTTTCCTCACTACCTACAACATCTTTTGGTTCCAGCTATCCATTTGTTGTGTTGGAATCACTCCAAGCTATGTCTTCACATAGCCTTCTACCTCGTGTCTCTTCATCTCTGATAAGGATTTAGGTTTTAGGGCCCACGTGGATAATTCAAGATTAACTCTTCTCTAAATCCTTAATTTAATTACATTTGAAAATACCTTTCTTTTCCCCAAATAAGGGCATATTCATAGGTTCTGGGACATAACATATCTTTTTGGAACCACCACTTGTCCTATTATAGGGGGGAACTAAAGACATTACATACTTAGGAGACATGGCAATTAAATGCCCTGAGTGACACTTGGTTGGATTATGGAGGAGAAAAGTTAAAGTGACATTAAAGTGTCACTTAAAGTGACAAACAGTTGGAAACATTTTATATGGACTGTACCTATTAAATATCATTAATTTTACTAATATTATATTTGTTGGATATGATAATGATATATTCATTATATGGATGAATGCATTGGTTCTTAGTGGTTACATGTGAATATATTTTAATTTGAAATGATTGCAACTTACTTTCAAATAGCAAATAATTATTATGGAGGGGTGTGTGTACATAAAACAAAGGTGTTAAGTAATGAGAGAGAGAATAATGAGAGAATACAGCAAAATGTTAACAATTTGGTAAATCCAATTAAAGAATATAATCACTTTTATTTTATTCCTCTTTCAATTTTTGTAGGTTAAAATTATTTTTAAATGAAGCATTAACAAAACAAAATAATAATACATTGGTGATTTTCTACCTGTTTTTTATCTTAGGGAAGAGAACTGTGACTCAAGATTTAGAGGCAAATACTTCTTCCTCCACTAAAACTTATGTAGTTAACAGTCTACCTGTAAAAGCTGACACTTTTACCCTGTGAAATATATACTGTTTAAAATTATGTGAGATACATTTTTATTAAGCATATAGTATTTTGATGGTGACTGATGAATTATGTTGGAAGATTTACATATCTAAGCAAATAACAGAATTTTAAGTGCCAAATATTAAGGTTTAGGTATTCACAGACAATCATAAAAAGATATAGAATTAATCAATAAATGTTCATCTCCTTTTGGTTTTGCCAATAATATATTAGACTTATTCATCTAAAATATTTTAGAATCCAGAAAATTACTAAATAAGGCTCATTTCCCAAAGTAGAAAAATAAATGGCTCCTGAGAAACCCTGATATATAGATCAGTGTTATTCACTCCCTAGATGTTTATAGCTGTTGTCTCCTCTATTGGACACGAAGCTACTTATGCAGTGAACAGTTAGAGGATTGTTATTAATGTTGCTTGACTGTGTCATTTTTTCACATTCAAGAAATTTGCTGAATAATATTTCAATGCATGATTGAAGGTGCACTGACATGGGAAAATAAGGCAGTTATTGCCAACTGAAGTGGTGAATATGGTGTGTGTGTGTGTGTTAAAGCATGAGTATGGAGATCCTCATTTTGGAGAGCCATCTGCAGATTTCCTTCAGCTACTTCTCATGCAGGGATTGCATCCACTGTCCTTCCACCATAAAGCAAAACAACACCTTAGTTTTTGAGTTCCCAGTCGGGCTAGCCAAAGATTTAGCAGAGCTTTTTTTTGCAGCTCAGCTTCTCCTTCTGCTCAATCTCACTCCCCCAACATTGCAAAACACACTGGTATCGGTTCCAAGGCACTTTTAGCAAACATCTTATATGTTGAACTGTGTTTCAGAGTCAGCTGGTTGGAGAACCCAGATGTACAATAGTCAGATGTATTTTTCTTAATCTGAAATAATTGAGTCTCTACACCCACACAGAAGTTCTTTCAGTGTTTTTAAATATGTTTTTAAATAAATGATTGGGCTATCAATTTTAATTTTAAGGTTGTCTTAAACCCTAAATTGTATTATTTTAAACTACCTCATATGTGGCAACAGTTTATATTTTCAAGATATAGAGTTTTTGCAGAATCAGCTTCCCAACGCCAGATTTGGTATCACTTTATAGTGATCATCATATCTAGGCAATGAAAGCTGTTGCACACAACCAAAAGGGAGTAACAAGATTTGACTTACTTTTCCAATGAAAAAAACCACAAAACAAAGGGGAAAAACAGAGAAAATTAAGAATCAGTGGTTTTTAAGACATCAGACTTCAGACATTGAAAGACAAATGGTTCCTGAAAGATAAGAAACAACAAAGGTAGCCTTACCATTGCTTCAATTTACTGCTTTGAAGACGTGTCCAGGCTGCAATTCAGGAGAAGAGGAACCCAGGTGGAACCAGGAAGACTCTTAAAAAAGAAAAAAAAAAGAAATTCATATGAATATCTCTGGAAATGCAAAATCATTAGTTCACTAAATACAACATCATTTTCTGTAAACATTTCCAGCCAACTAGAAATAGAGGGGAAATTCCTCAGCCTGTTAAGTGTATTTAGGAAAAATCTATAGATTACAGCACACTTAATCATGGAATTCTGAAGTATACCCCCATCTCAACCAAGATCATGGATAATACAAGCGTATCAGTACTCACCAGTTCTACTCAACATTCCACTAGAGGTTCTATTCAGTAAGTAAGAAAAAAAGAAAGAAAACCCATTCAGATTATTAGAAAGGAAGAAGTGAAACTATTATTATTTGCCAACCACATGGTCACCTATACAAAATATCCAATGGTACCTACAAAAAGCTCCTAGAATTAATAAATTTAACAAAGAAATTTAGTAAAGCTTCCAGGAAGGAATACCAATATTTAAAAAATTGATTTCTATATGCTAGCAATAAACAATCAGAATATGAAATTTTAATGCCCTTTACAATGTTAAGAAATATGAAGGACTTAAGAATACATTTGATAAAATATATAAAAGACCTTTATACAGACAAATTATTCTTAAGCTATTTTGTAAAAAGTAGCAAACTGATTCTAAAATTCATACAGCTATTCAAAGGTGTTAGAATACCCAAAACAACTTTGAAAAATAAGAATAAATTTAGAATGTTTATACTTTCTGACTTCCACACTTATTATAAACCTATTCTAATCAAGACAATGTGGTAGTGATATAAAAACAGTCAAATAAATCAATGAAAAAGAATAGCAAGCCAAAATACACCCACACAGATATGAATAGCTGAATTTTGACCAAAGTATAAAGGCAATTTCAACAAATAATGCTGAAACAGTTGCATATTCATATGCCAAAAATAAACTGCAAGCCTCTCACAATATATGCTGACATTAGCTAAAATGGTTTTTAACTAAATGTAAGAGCTATACTATAAAATTTCTAGAAGAAAATATTGGAAAAAAAACCTTTTTTTTTACAATGGTGTAGGCAAATATCTAAGATAGAGCACTAGAAGTACACTCCATAAAAGAACATGTTGATAAATCGAACTTTATCAAAATTAAAATTTTCTGCCATTCCAAAGACCCTGATAAGAGCATGAAAACACAAGTCATAGACTGGGAGGAAGTATTTGTAAACTAACAATATGATAAAACACTTATATTCAGAAATTTAAATAACTATAGAAACTTAAGAAGAAAACAAAACAACCCACTAAAAATGGCAATAGATTTTAAAAGATCTATTTGCTGTCAAGAGAGAGTTACTTGAGTCCACACAATGCTATATGCAATACCATGACAGGGAATAAGGTATTCTTTAAGTCCACAGTTAATAATTTTGCAGAAGCATTGCATTCAGGACAAGCAAACTCTTATCCAGAGTCTCTACTGCAGTGAGGACAAAATGCTGACCCTTTCATGATAGAATCAGTCTAATATGATCAACCTGCCACAAGGTTACTGGCTGCTCACTCCAGACAATAGGACCACATTGGAGGCTCGGGGTTGGTCTCTGCTGTTAACAGATTGGACATTTGTTCATGACTATAGCCAAGTCAGGCTTGGTGAGCAGAGGTCCATATTGCTGACCCCATGCATAACCTCAATTCCTGCCACTATTGCCACTTTATTTGTGAGCCTATTGGACAATGACAGAAGGGAAGGAGGTTGACTGGTATCCACAGAACAGATCATCCTATCCATTTGATTATTAAAATCCTCCTCTGCTGAGTTCTTTTCGGTGAGCAGTCACATGGACACAAATATCTTCATGTTTTTGAGAAGACTATCCATGTACTTCTTTCCCAAGTTTTCTTGTCTCCCAATGTTTTATTATATTGCCATCCATATACCTGACCATCCAGGCAAACCATTGGTCACAGCCCTTGAATTAGTATGTAATTGCATACCTGGCCATGTCTTTTCAAGAAAAGTGCACTACTAAGTGAACTGAGTTCTTCCCACCAGGAATATTTCCCTTTACCCCAGTCCTTGAAGGATATTCCTGAGAAGGGACTATGGTGTTGTAGCTATCCACTTTTGGTTAATGCCTGCATAGTCTGTAGAACCATCTGAAAACCAAACTTCCTCTGTCAAATAATCCGAGAAGACTCCCCATGAGACTGTAGGTGCCGGTTTGGAGAGAGAAGCTAATGTACCAAAAGTGGAGACCTTGGGCATTTGGGCTACTTCTTCATGCAACTCACTTGTGCCTTCAGGTCTTGTTCAAGTCCAATCACAAATTTACCACTTCATTTGATGAGGGAATACTGCTATGTGTGCCCAACTTTTTGGATTGGTGAGTCAGGCAACATCCAGTTCATGATAGATAGATCAGGTTGCTTGATAACTTGGTGATCCATGGTTAAGTATTCACTCTCTACTAACGTCTAGTTGTAGGCCAAAAGCTGTTTTTCAAAAGGAGACAAGTTATCTGCAAGATGTAAGGGCTTTTCTCCAAAATCCAAAGGGTTTCTGCAGCAGTTCTCCCACATGGGCTGCCCTAAAGTTGGGGAATTAAAAAGTAGAACAAAGAGAGAAAATAATCCCAATAGAAGTCAATATTTCTATGTTTCTTCTAGCCTTTTATTCATGCATATTTTGATCTGCATACATTGTTATTCTTATTTTTCAGCTTTATTGAGGTATAATTAACACATAAAATTGTGCATATATTTAAGTGTGCAACATGATGATGATCTGATATATGTATATTTTGTGAAATGATTAGCACAATCAGGTGAATTTATACATCTATCACTTGAGATTGTGTGTGTGTGTCCTGAAAATGCTTAAGGTTTTCTCTCTTAACAAACTTAAAATACACAAAAATAATAATAACTATAGTCATCATGCTGTGCATTAGATCCCCAGAATGTATTCATCTGATAACTGAAGGCTTATACCCTCTGACTAGCATCTCTCCATCCCCCACAGCCCCTGGTAACCACTTTACTACTCTTGTTTCTATGAGATCATGTTTTTAGAGTCCACATATAAGTGAGATCATACAGTACCTGTCTTTCTCTATCTGGCTAATTTAATTTAGCATAATGCCCTCTAGATTCATCCATATTGTTACAATTGGCAGGATTTCCTTCTTCCTTATGACTTAATAAAATTCTGTTGAATATAAATACCACATCTTAATCTGTTAATCCACTAACAAACACTTAGGTTGTTTCCATATCTTGGCTATTGTGAAAATGCTGCAATGAACATGGGAGTACAAATATCTCCTAGCTATACTGCTTTCCTTTCCTTCAGATATACAGTCAGAAGTGAGATTGTTTAATCATATGGTAGTTTTATTTTTCACTGCTTGAGGAAACTTCATGCTCTTTTAATAATGATTGTACCAAGTTACATTCCCACCAATTTTGAACAAAAGTTCTCTTTTCTCCACATCCTCCGTGCTGCTTATTATCAGTTGTATTTTTGGTAAAACCTATACTAACAAGTGTGAGGTGATACTTTATCTTGATTTTTTTTTAATTTTTTTTCAACGTTTTTTATTTATTTTTGGGACAGAGAGAGACAGAGCATGAACGGGGGAGGGGCAGAGAGAGAGGGAGACACAGAATTGGAAACAGGCTCCAGGCTCTGAGACATCAGCCCAGAGACCCACGCGGGGCTCGAACTCACGGACCGCGAGATCGTGACCTGGCTGAAGTCGGACGCTTAACCGACTGCGCCACCCAGGCGCCCCTATCTTGATTTTTATTTGCATTTCTCTGTTCCTTAGTGATGTTGAGCACATTTTCATGTACCTGTTGACCATTCAAATAATCTTCTTTGGAAAAATGTCTATTCAGGTTCTCTGCCCACTTTTAATTGGGTTCTTTCTTTCTTTCTTTCTTTTTTCTTTTCTTTTTTTTTTTTTTTTTTTGATGTTGAGTTGTGTGACTTTTTTAAATCTTTTGGCTATTAACACCTTCTCTGATATATGGCTTGGAATATTTTCTCCTATTCCATAGGCTGCCTTTTCATTTTCCTGCTTGCTTCCTTTGCTGTGCAGAAGCTTTTTAGTTTGATGTAGTTCCATTTGTTTATTTTTGCTTTTCTTATGTTTGCTTTGGGTGTCATATCCTAAAAAATCATTGCCAAGATCAATGTCAAGAAGTTTTATCCCTATGTTTTCTCCTAGGAGTTTTATGGTTTGAGGTCTCAAATGTAAGTCTTTAGTCCATTTTGAATTAAATTTTGTGAATGATGTACATTAGGGGTCCACTTTCATTCTTTTGTATATGAATATTCAATTTTCCCAATTTTGTTTATTGAAGAGACTCTTTTTCTCCTATTGTGTGTTCTTTGCTCCCTTGTCAAATATTAGTTGACCATATATGCATGAACTTATATGTAGGCTCTCAGTTTGTTCCATTGCTTTCTGTGTCTGTTTTTATGCCAGTTCTGTACTGTGGTGATATAGCTTTGAAATATAGTTTGAAATCAGGAAGTGTAATGCCTCCAAGTTTTTCTTTTTTCTCAAGATTGCTTTGTCTATTTGAGGTCTCTTTTGGGATCATATGACTTTTAGCATCACATTTTATATTGCTTTGAAAAATGCCATAGTATTGTGATATGGATTGCATTGAATATGTAGGTTACATTAGGCAATACATTGCACTGAATTTGCAGATTGCTTTAGGATATATATATATATATATATATATATATATATACACACACAATATTATTTCTTCCAATTTATGAACACAGGATCTCTTTTCATTTATTTGTGTCTGCCTCAATTTCTTTCATTAATGTCTTATAGTTTTCACTGTAAAGGTGACTCGCCTTCTTGATTACATTTATTCTAAAATGTTTTATTGTTGCTGATGCCCTTGAAAGTGGAATTATGTTTCTTCTTTCTTTCTGATACTTTGTACTTGATTTTTTGCATATTGATTTTGTATCCTGAGATTTTACTGAATTCATTTATTGGTTCTAACACATGGAGTATTTAAGGTTTTCTATATATAAAATCATGTCAACAGCAGAGACAATTTTGTTTTTCCCTTTCTGATTTGGAATACATTTTCTTTCTTTTTCTTGCCTATTCTTCTGGACTTCCAGTAGTATGTTGACAGAAATGATAAGAGTAGGCAATCTTGTTTGTTTGCTTGTCTATTTGTTTGTTTGCTTTTTAGGCAACCTTGCTTTGCTCTTGATTTTAGAGATAGAGCTTTCGACTCTTCACCTTTAAGTATGATGTTAGCTGTAGGCTTGTCATATATGACCTATATTATGTTGAGATAAGTTCATTCAAAACCCACATTATTGAGTTTTATCATAAATAAATGTTGGATTTTGTCAAATGCTTTTTGTGCATCCATTGAGATGATCGTGTGATTTTTCTCCTTCATTTTTTAATGGGTGTATCACATTGATTGATTTGTGAATGTTAAATCATTCTTGCATCCCTGAATAAATCCCCTTTGATCAAGGTGTATGATCTTTCTAATGTATTGTTGAATTTGGTTTGCTAATATTTTTGAGGATTTTTAATCTATGTTCATCAAGAATATCAGCTTGTAATTTTCTTTTCTTGTGGCATTCTTATTTGGTTTTGGTATCAAGGTAATGCTGGCCTTGTAAAATAAATTAGAAAATATTCCTTCCTTGTCTATTCTTTGGTAGAGTTTGAGAAGGATTGGTATTAATTCTTCTTTCCCTTTCATTTCTGAGAGACAGTTTTGCCCGATAAAGTATTTTTATTGTTTGACAAGATTGGGGTGGGTGGATATCCTCTCAATCCTACAAAGCCAGGCCAGTACCTGACAGCCTCCTCTTTACTTACCATAGGGCATTGCTGCATGCTTAAACTTGCAGGCTTTCTCCCAGAGTGGGGTCAGTTTTCCATGCACACTCATTAGCCAATTGCAGAAGCTCACACTCACTGTCCTGAGGAACATGCACAGGGAGACAGCTGTGTTATGGAAGCAGGTAAGATTCACACAGCATTGGAGGTGCCCATACTATAGCTGTGGGAATCCAGGGCAAGGCATACCAGTGCTTCCTGGTCTAGCTTCTGATGGAATCCATCACACAATTTGTAAGATATGAGTCCATTCAATCCCTTCAGGAGCCATAGTCCCCAGCTCTCCCTCCCCACAGCAGTAATGCAGCACACTTTAGTGCTCTGGACAGGATGACAAAGAATTGGGCCTCTTTGGCAGCATCCTGTATGTGCAGCCAGAGAAACCACATGTTCAACTGCATGCTCTTATTCTCCATTGTGGGAGAAATTGCCAGCCACGCAGGTCTCTCTTGGCACTGAGCTTTGCTGCCTTGGTGGAAAGGTGACATGGGTAAAATAAAATCATTATTTTACCTAGCATGTCTGTCCCAGACTTTTCTTGGCTCCAGGGGTGTGTTGGAACTTCTGTACTGGACTTCCAGGCTTCTGCAAAGGGATTCTCATCCATAGATGGTTATTAAAATTTGTGTTATTTTGGCGGGGGGTGCGGCAGAAATTGGTGAAAAACTCTAATTTTGCCATTTTGTTGCTGTCACTCCCTGTTTACATTTTAAAATCATGGTATTTATGAGTCGCTGCATATTGCTTTACATTTAGTTTTTAATTATTTTTTATTTCATTTTTTTAAATCTTTATTTTTGAGAGAGAGAGAGAGAGAATGAGTGGGAGAGGAACAGAGAAAGGGTGAGACACAGACTTTGAAGAAGGTTCCAGGCTCCTCTGAGCTGTCAGCACAGAGCCTGATGTGGGGCTCGAACTTGCAAATGCAAGATCATGACCTAAGCCGAAGTTGGATGCTTAGCTGACTGAGCCACCCAGGCGCCCCCTTTTTATTTCAATTTTTAATAAATATTTGAGTAGTAGCATATCTCCTTTTATAAATGAATCTAAATATACTTATTTTCACTCTTTTTGCCATTTAGATTGTTGCCATTTGTTTTTCTCTAAATTACATCCCTACAAAAAACATTAGAAGAGAAAAATGTCGCCATACCAGCAACATTTTACCAGAAAATATATATTGTCTTATCAGATGAGTGTTACAAACTTAAAAACAGACAAAAAAATCCTAAATTTGAAATGATTAGGAGCAGATTCCATAGTATTCCATAAACCTACCTCTTCCTCATCGACTTCTACTTAGTTATGAGTTACAACTTCATTCAGTTACAGTAAGTTCCTAGGATCTGACCTGACTTTATTTGCGTTTTTTTTTTTTTTAATTGAGCATAGTTGACACACAATGTTAGATTTATTTCAGGTGTACACCCCAGTGATTCAAATTCTCTATATGCTATGCTATGCTCACCACCAGTATATGGTGACACGGTATGTGTCACCGTACGCTTATAATATCATTGACTATATTCCCTGTGCTGTCCATTTTATTCCCATGATTTATGCATCCCATAACGAGAAACCTGTATGTCCACTCCCCTTCACTCATTTTGCCCATCCCTTCACCTTCCCCTTACCTCTGGCAACCATCAGTTTGTCCTCTGTGTTTATCAGTCTGATTCTGCTTTTTGTTTGCTTATTTATTTATTTTGTTTATTAGATTCCACATATGAGTGAAATCATATGATACCATATCATTTGCTTTTGAGATGCTTAAAAGACCAGTGAGAAAGAAATACTTCAGCAGAAAAAATAAAACTAATTCTTAATGAGAAAGTACCTAAAAGATATAAAAGTATTCCATTGCTGAAAAGAAAATTGAATGTTGGATAGCACCTTAGTATTCTGAATTTATTTGTGGAAGGCTTTTTTTTTTTTCTGATGGTCCTGATGTATGCTAAGAATACAAGAAATAAAAATTGGATACTTTTAAAAGTAAAATAAACTTAGGTTAGAAGAAAGAGTTTGTGATGTGACAATACTGAAAGGAATTACTGAGAATTTGTGTAGCACCAGGAATGGATTTTCTTAAGAATAGCAGTTTAAAAAAAAAAACAAACAAAAAAAAGAATAGCAGTTTAGTTTGTTTTTTTAAAATAAATAAATAAATAAATAAATAAATATCATGGCCATGACCTTCTTAATACCAAGAATATTCAAAAAATTGGAGCATTATTTAAAATAGAAAAATATATACACTTTTAAAATATTTCTCCAATACTAGAATAGTGTTGTAGATATCTTTATATCATCCAGTCTACTGCACATACAGTAATTTTCAAACTATAAAGTATTAGTCCAATGTTCTAAGAAGCTGTCCTTAAAATTCAAATAGACAGTGTTAGCATATTTCTGTGATTGACTGGAATGCCATATATTTAAGAAATATATATTTTGTGACTATGGAACTCCAATATATAGTTTAAATTTTGAGTTCTTGTTGAACTGTAAATTACTTCCATATCTTCCACTACTGTCGTAAGCCTTCTTTAGCCCAGAGTTGAAACACTAGGAATGAAGAAATAACAGCTGATAGATCCAATCTAAATAAGAATGGTAACTGACCTGAAATTATATAGCTATATATATATACATATATATATATATAGAGAGAGAGAGAGAGAGAGAGAGATTTTTCTCATATCTAAGTCAGTATGCACTAAATCTTAGATGTAGTTTTCCATGTATGTGTTCTCATGTTTATAACAGTAAATTGAGAAAGAAAATTCTAATTAACCCATGAGTAGATGAAGGAGTCAAAGTATAGGAAATAATATATAAACAGTAAAATTTCTAAAATATTTTACATTTTGTTTATGCATGATAATTTACTCAGAGATACACAAACCATCAATCTAATAGAATACAATGGAATGGAACAATTCCCATTTAAGGTTAACTGTATAGCAATTCAGGGGCTAATTCTACTTCCCTAAAAGCATCAGAAGACCTTCCCTGAATCAACAATGTAATTCTTTAGCAAATTGTCTTCTATAGTTCATAACCAACACATTTATTTCGGATTATTGTGCCTTCTTCCCTTCTCAGTGAACAATCAGTTGCTGATTAGGTGTACACATTTTTCTGGGGATATTGGGTATTTAGCAGCTTCCTCAGAATAATCATGGTAAAGGTTTTCTTTGATCTCATCTAAGGTAGTCCAGTGTTAATACATATGACTTGTGTTTCTGTATGTATTCATTTCAATGATTTTTGAAGCTTTAGCCTAGCTCCTTAATTCTAGTCTCACATGGATATTATGTTTAGGATCTGAGGCAACATATATCACAATATGTTAACTACTTATTATCAAAATCATATGGGTATAAAAAAACCCAGCTGAGTAAGACATCTCATAATTCAAACATGTAGGACCATACAAACATATATTCTAAATTAATAATCCATTAAACCAAAAACTTATTTTTGCATTTCTAACGAAACTGACATAAATTGATACAGTATTTGATGTGACATTATTTAGCTTACTGCTTTTTTTTTTTGTAACTTGCATTTCAATCAGTTGCTTAAAAGGTTATGTTTAATGTCACATTAGCACTTTCACAGAATGATTTATTTTTGTTTAGATTTAGTATGATAAGATAAAACTTTCTGGGTGTTCATTCCAAATGGAACTTTTCAAAAGTTCCATTTAACATTTTAGCATAATTTCATTAAGGTGTCCAACTTTATAACATAAATAGTGAGTCTTTTTTGGCTTTCATATGCAAATTAATAGAAAAAATAGTATGCGTATACTTATAGATATCATAACTACAGTGGACCTTTGAACAACATAGGTTTGAACTGCGCAGATCCACATATACATGATTTTGTTGTTGTTGTTATTGTCTTAATTTTTTTAAATTTAATGTTTATTTACTTTTGAGAGAGAGACAGAGAGAGAGCACGAGCGGGGAAGGGCAGAGAGAGAAAGAGGGAGACACAGAATCCAAAGCAGGCTCCAGGCTCAGAGCTGTCTGCAGAAAGTCTGATGTGGGGCTTGAACTCATGAACTGTGAGATCATGACCTCAGCCTAAGTCAGACACCCAACTGACTGAGCCACCCAGGCGCCCCCACATATACATGATTTTTAAAGATAAATACAGTACGGTACTATAAATGTATTTTCTCTTCCTTTTGATTTTCTTAATAACACTGTCTTTTCTATAGCTTACCTTATTTCAGGAATGCAATATAATATATGATATAATAACATAATAACATAATACATATGACACACAAAATATGTGTTGATAAACTCTTCATCTTACCAGTAAGGCTTCCAGTCAACAGTAGGATATTAGTAGTTCAGTTTTTGGAGAGTCAAAAGTTATACATGGATTTTTTACAGTATGGAGGGTCAGGACCCTGAGTCCCCTCATTATTCAAGGGTCAACTGTGTATAATAATTCTAAGCACAAAACATTATTCATATACTTTTCTCTTAAACTAGCTTAAAATTAAGAAAATCTATTGAGTCAATGTGTCTTTTTAATTTTTTTGAACATCTAAGTAACTCTCATTTCTTGACTCACCTTCTCATCCCACTGGCCAATAAATGGCTTCTTTGAACTTATTGTTACCTGACAGCCTTATTGAGTCTTACTGAGCATGACTATATACATAAAACCAGTTGTCTTGTGTACTGTGCCATTGAAAACAATAAGCCAGGACTTTAGTGAATCAGGAAAGCATATATTTATACTTTTGACAGTCTGTGTCATTTCTTTTTTTCTTTTTTCCATTGTTGAGAAAACCCCAATTTGGCATTGGTGAATGCCATCATCTACTAAGAATCCATGTAATTCAAACCCAGAAAAAAAATCTCAAATTAGCAAAGATGATCTGTACTTCTTATCTCTTTGGCCATGATAATTGGTTCAGAGTACAAGAAACCTAAGAAATAGTCGTCGATGGTTTCAGGAAGAAAAATATGTCCTGATCATTTCATTTTTTTTTTTTTTTTGGAATCAATTTTATTGATTTATTTTTTTATTTATATATGAAATTTATTGTCAAATTGGTTTCCATACAACACCCAGTGCTCATCCCAAAAGGTGCCCTCCTCAATACCCATCACCCACCCTCTCCTCCCTCCCACCCCCCATCAACCCTCAGTTTGCTCTCAGTTCTCAACAGTCTCTTATGCTTTGGCTCTCTCCCACTCTAACCTCTTTTTTTTTTTTTTCCTTCCCCTCCCCCATGGGTTCCTGTTAAGTTTCTCAGGATCCACATAAGAGTGAAACCATATGGTATCTGTCTTTCTCTGTATGGCTTATTTCACTTAGCATCACACTCTCCAGTTCCATCCACGTTGCTACAAAAGGCCATATTTCATTTTTTCTCATTCCCACATAGTATTCCATTGTGTATATAAACCACAATTTCTTTATCCATTCATCAGTTGATGGACATTTAGGCTCTTTCCATAATTTGGCTATTGTTGAGAGTGCTGCTATGAACATTGGGGTACAAGTGCCCCTATGCATCAGTACTCCTGTGTCCCTTGGATAAATTCCTAGCAGTGCTATTGCTGGGTCATAGGGTAGGTCTATTTTTAATTTTCTGAGGAACCTCCACACTGCTTTCCAGAGCGGCTGCACCAATTTGCATTCCCACCAACAGTGCAAGAGGGTTCCCGTTTCTCCACATCCTCTCCAGCATCTATAGTCTCCTGATTTGTTCATTTTGGCCACTCTGACTGGCGTGAGGTGATACCTGAGTGTGGTTTTGATTTGTATTTCCCTGATAAGGAGCGACGCTGAACATCTTTTCATGTGCCTGTTGGCCATCCGGATGTCTTCTTTAGAGAAGTGTCTATTCATGTTTTCTGCCCATTTCTTCACTGGGTTATTTGCTTTTCGGGTGTGGAGTTTGGTGAGCTCTTTATAGATTTTGGATACTAGCCCTTTGTCCGATATGTCATTTGCAAATATCTTTTCCCATTCCGTTGGTTGCCTTTTAGTTTTGTTGGTTGTTTCCTTTGCTGTGCAGAAGCTTTTTATCTTCATAAGGTCCCAGTAATTCACTTTTGCTTTTAATTCCCTTGCCTTTGGGGATGTGTCGAGTAAGAGATTGCTACGGCTGAGGTCAGAGAGGTCTTTTCCTGCTTTCTCCTCTAAGGTTTTGATGGTTTCCTGTCTCACATTCAGGTCCTTGATCCATTTTGAGTTTATTTTTGTGAATGGTGTGAGAAAGTGGTCTAGTTTCAACCTTCTGCATGTTGCTGTCCAGTTCTCCCAGCACCATTTGTTAAAGAGACTGTCTTTTTTCCTTGGATGTTCTTTCCTGCTTTGTCAAAGATTAGTTGGCCATACGTTTGTGGGTCTAGTTCTGGGGTTTCTATTCTATTCCATTGGTCTATGTGTCTGTTTTTGTACCAATACCATGCTGTCTTGATGATGACAGCTTTGGAGTAGAGGCTAAAGTCTGGGATTGTGATGCCTCCTGCTTTGGTCTTCTTCTTCAAAATTACTTTGGCTATTCGGGGCCTTTTGTGGTTCCATATGAATTTTAGGATTGCTTGTTCTAGTTCGAGAAGAATGCTGGTGCAATTTTGATTGGGATTGCATTGAAGGTGTAGATAGCTTTGGGTAGTATTGACATTTTGACAATATTTAATCTTCCAATCCATGAGCAGGGAATGTCTTTCCATTTCTTTAAATCTTCTTCAATTACCTTCATAAGCTTTCTATAGTTTTCAGCATACAGATCCTTTACATCTTTGGTTAGATTTATTCCTAGGTATTTTATGCTTCTTGGTGCAATTGTGAATGGGATCAGTTTCTTTATTTGTCTTTCTGTTGCTTCATTTTTAGTGTATAAGAATGCAACTGATTTCTGTGTATTGATTTTGTATCCTGCAACTTTGCTGAATTCATGTATCAGTTCTAGCAGACTTTTGGTGGAGTCTATCGGATTTTCCATGTATAATATCATGTCATCTGCAAAAAGCGAAAGCTTGACTTCATCTTTGCCAATTTTGATGCCTTTGATTTCCTTTTGTTGTCTGATTGCTGATGCTAGAACTTCCAGCACTGTGTTAAACAACAGCGGTGAGAGTGGGCATCCCTGTCGTGTTCCTGATCTCAGGGAAAAAGCTCTCAGTTTTTCCCCGTTGAGGATGATGTTAGCTGTGGGCTTTTCATAAATGGCTTTTATGATCTTTAAGTATGTTCCTTCTATCCCGACTTTCTCAAGGGTTTTTATTAAGAAAGGGTGCTGGATTTTGTCAAAGGCCTTTTCTGCATCGATTGACAGGATCATATGGTTTTTCTCTTTTTTTTTGTTAATGTGATGTATCACGTTGATTGATTTGCGAATGTTGAACCAGGCCTGCATCCCAGGAATGAATCCCACTTGATCATGGTGAATAATTCTTTTTATATGCCGTTGAATTCGATTTGCTAGGATCTTATTGAGAATTTTGCATCCATATTCATCAGGGATATTGGCCTGTAGTTCTCTTTGTTTACTGGGTCTCTGTCTGGTTTAGGAATCAAAGTAATACTGGCTTCATAGAATGAGTCTGGAAGTTTTCCTTCCCTTTCTATTTCTTGGAATAGCTTGAGAAGGATAGGTATTATCTCTGCTTTAAACATCTGTTAGAACTCCCGTGGGAAGCCATCTGGTCCTGGACTCTTATTTGTTGGGAGATTTTTGATAACCGATTCAATTTCTTCGCTGGTTATGGGTCTGTTCAAGCTTTCTATTTCCTCCTGATTGAGTTTTGGAAGAGTGTGGGTGTTCAGGAATTTGTCCATTTCTTCCAGGTTGTCCAATTTGTTGGCATATAATTTTTCATAGTATTCCCTGATAATTGTTTGTATCTCTGAGGGATTGGTTGTAATAATTCCATTTTCATTCATGATTGTATCTATTTGGGTCATCTCCCTTTTCTTTTTGAGAAGCCTGGCTAGAGGTTTGTCAATTTTGTTTATTTTTTCAAAAAACCAACTCTTGGTTTCGTTGATCTGCTCTACAGTTTTTTTAGATTCTATATTGTTTATTTCTGCTCTGATCTTTATTATTTCTCTTCTTCTGCTGGGTTTAGGCTGCCTTTGCTGTTCTGCTTCTATTTCCTTTAGGTGTGCTGTTAGATTTTGTATTGGGGATTTTTCTTGTTTCTTGAGATAGGCCTGGATTGCAATGTATTTTCCTCTCAGGACTGCCTTCGCTGCGTCCCAAAGCGTTTGGATTGTTGTATTTTCATTTTCGTTTGTTTCCATATATTGTTTAATTTCTTCTCAAATTGCCTGGTTGACCCACTCATTCGTTAGTAGGGTGTTCTTTAACCTCCATGCTTTTGGAGGTTTTCCAGACTTTTTTCTGTGGTTGATTTCAAGCTTCATAGCATTGTGGTCTGAAAGTATGCATGGTATGATTTCAATTCTTGTAAACTTATGAAGGGCTGTTTTGTGACCCAGTATATGATCTATCTTGGAGAATATTCCATGTGCACTCGAGAAGAAAGTATATTCTGTTGCTTTGGGATGCAGAGTTCAAAATAGATCTGTCAAGTCCATCTGATCCAATGTCTCATTCAGGGCCCTTGTTTCTTTATTGACCGTGTGTCTAGATGATCTATCCATTTCTGTAAGTGGGGTGTTAAAGTCCCTGCAATTACCACATTCTTATCAATAAGGTTGCTTATGTTTATGAGTAATTGTTTTATATATTTGGGCGCTCCGGTATTCGGCGCATAGACATTGATAATTGTTAGCTCTTCCTGATGGATAGACCCTGTCACTATTATATAATGTCCTTCTTCATCTCTTGTTACAGCCTTTAATTTAAAGTCTAGTTTGTCTGATATAAGTATGGCTACTCCAGCTTTCTTTTGACTTCCAGTAGCATGATAAATAGTTCTCCATCCCCTCACTCTCAATCTAAAGGTGTCCTCAGGTCTAAAATGAGTCTCTTGTAGACAGCAAATAGATGGGTCTTGTTTTTTTATCCATTCTGATACCCTATGTCTTTTGGTTGGTGCATTTAATCCATTTACATTCAGTGTTATTCTAGAAAGATATGGGTTTAGAGTCATTGTGATGTCTGTATGTTTTATGCTTGTAGTGATGTCTCTGGTACTTTGTCTCACAGGGTCCCCCTTAGGATCTCTTGTAGGGCTGGTTTAGTGGTGACAAATTCCTTCAGTTTTTGTTTGTTTGGGAAGACCTTTATCTCTCCTTCTATTCTAAATGACAGACTTGCTGGATAAAGGATTCTCGGCTGCATATTTTTTCTGTCTAGCACACTGAAAATCTCGTGCCAATTCTTTCTGGCCTTCCAAGTTTCAAAAGAGAGATCAGTCACGAGTCTTATAGGTCTCCCTTTATATGTGAGGGCACGTTTACCCCTTGCTGCTTTCAGAATTTTCTCTTTATCCTTGTATTTTGCCAGTTTCACTATGATATGTCGTGCAGAAGATCGATTCAAGTTACGTCTGAAGGGAGTTCTCTGTGCCTTTTGGATTTCAATGCCTTTTTCCTTCCCCAGTTCAGGGAAGTTCTCAGCTATTATTTCTTCAAGTACCCCTTCAGCACCTTTCCCTCTCTCTTCCTCCTCTGGGATACCAATGATGCGTATATTATTTCTTTTTAGTGTATCACTTAGTTCTCTAATTTTCCCCTCATACTCCTGGATTTTTTTATCTCTCTTTTTCTCAGCTTCCTCTTTTTCCATAACTTTATCTTCTAGTTCACCT
>NW_024412376.1:120394160-120517493 GCF_014898765.1 Herpailurus yagouaroundi | reverse complement strand
CTTGATCTCTGTAGCAAGAGATTCTCTGCTGTCAGCTATACTGTTTTCAAGCCCAGCGATTAATTTTATGACTATTATTCTAAATTCACTTTCTGTTATATTATTTAAATCCTTTTTGATCAGTTCATTGGCTGTTGTCATTTCCTGGAGATTCTTCTGAGGGGAATTCTTCCGTTTGGTCATTTTGGATAGTCCCTAGAGTGGTGCGGACCTGCAGGGCACTTCCCCTGTGCTGTGGTGTATAACTGGAGTTGGTGGACGGAGCTGCAGTCAGACCTGATGTCTGCCCCCAGCCCACCGCTGGGGCCACAGTCAGACTGGTGTGTGCCTTCTCTTCCCCTCTCCTAGGGGCGGGATTCACTGTGGGGTGGGGTGGCCTGTCTGGGCTACTTGCACACTGCCAGGCTTGTGATGCTGGGGATCTGGCGTCTTAGCTGGGGTGGGTAGGCAAGGTGCGCAGGGGCAGGAGGGGCAGGCTTAGCTTGCTTCTCCTTAGGTGATCCACTTCAGGAGGGGCCCTGTGGCAGCAGCAGGGAGTCAGATCCGCTGCCGGAGGTTTGGCTCCGCAGAAGCGCAGAGTTGGGTGTTTGCGCGGAGCGAGCAAGTTCCCTGGCAGGAACTGGTTCTCTTTGGGATTTTGGCTGGGGGATGGGCGGGGGAGATGGCACTGGCGAGCGCCTTTGTTCCCCACCAAACTGAGCTCTGTCGTCAGGGGGCTCAGCATTTCTCCTTCCCTTTGTCCTCCAGCCTTCCCGCTTTCTGAGCAGAGCTGTTAACTTATGACCTCCCAGCCGCTAAGTCGCGCTTGCTGTCGGAACACAGTCCGTCAGGCCCCTCCGCTTTTTGCAAGCCAGACTCGGGGGCTCTGCTTGGCCGGCGAGCCGCCCCTCCGCCCCAGGTCCCTCCCGCCAGTCCGTGGAGCGCGCACCGCCTCGCCGCCCTTCCTACCCTCTTCCGTGGGCCTCTCGTCTGCGCTTGGCTCCGGCGACTCCGTTCTGCTAATCCTCTGGCGGTTTTCTGGGTTATTTAGGCAGGTGTAGGTGGAATCTAAGTGATCAGCAGGATGCGCGGTGAGCCCAGCGTCCTCCTACGCTGCCATCTTCCCTCTCTCCTGTCCTGAGCATTTCAGATAGGAGAAATCTCTCTCTCTGTCTCTCTCTTTTTTTTATTTTTACTGACTGATATAAAAAATAGAAATATGTAGATCCCAAAGGTGCTTGTATACTTTTGATTTCTCAAAGGGGGCTAGCTTTGCATTGAAGTAAATACAGTGGAAGACAGGAAAGAGAAGAAATAAAACTTATCATTTCATTGCATTTCTGTATTCTCTTAGATGAATTTTTAATTATGATTATCAAAAATATCTCTTTATGTTTTAGGCCAAGAACTAATTGCTCAAAACCAACCAATGAATAACTGATTAAGTTACCATTATCATAATAAAAATAAAAATACAATTAGGAAAATCTGGGAATTTTCTTCCTTACATTTTTTGCAAATCTTACAAATTCCATATCCATGATGTGTAATTTGGTGATGAAGGAGTATATATCTGTTTACTAAATGGATAAATTAGTAAATTAATGGTAATGATTATTACTATTAATATAGGTAGTAGTAGTAAGTTGACACCTAGTAATAAATCATATTACATTGGCATTTAATATTTTCACTTGAATCTGTAAAATATAAAGAATGTATATTTCCTATTTTTTGTATATATTGTCTACAATACTTGGAGGAGAATTATACATATTGATAGAAGAAGATGAAATATTGAATGCATTAGTGGACGACTATTTCTTACATTTTTGTGTGTAGAGATAAGAACATATTAATTATATTATAGTATATAGAATACATCCTACCTTATAATGAAAATGATGTAACTGTCAGACCTAATTGTACTTTAGTTTGTCATTTAATATAAGAGAAGAAAACTGTGGTGAGATGGAAATAATTGCTATACTTATATATATATGTGTGTGTGTGTGTATATGTACATATATATGTATATGTGTTTATGTATATATTTATGTGTGTGTGTGTGTATGTGTGTATATATATATATTTCATCACCCAGGAGATATTAATTCCTATAATTTCAAAGGTTTAAATCAACTTAAAACATCAATAATTTAGAGACATTAAACTGCATTTTTAAAATATTTTAATTGCAAATTTTTCTATGCTGTGAAATACAGGTTACTAGCATTCACAGATATCTATCTCTTTTGTTCTTTTTTTTATTTTGGGCAAAATATTATTACTACCTAGCACTAGTATTCATTTCTAAAACCATACTTTCATACTCGTCATTTTATCACAGCTTCTCCACCCATATGCTCTATTTTTATTAATCTTAAAAAAATTTTTTTTAATGTTTATTTTTGAGAGACAGAATGTGAGGGGGGGGGTCAAAGAGAGAGGGAGACACAGAATCTGAAGCAGGCTCCAGGCTCTGAGTTGTCAGCATAGAGCCTGACATGGGGCTTGAACCCATGAACTGTGAGATCATGACCTGAGCCGAAGTCTGGTGCTTAACTGACTGAGCCACCCAGACGCTCCTTTATTAATCTTTACCAATCAATTTGCTTTGTTTATTTTCCAAAGATAGGTTTTTAGTTGAAAATCTGTATTACCTTTCCACTTAAATGATATAATTGCTGGGTATAAAAATTGTGAGTTATATTTCATTATTTCTTATGATTGACTTTTACCATGCTGAAATCTGAGGTTGTCTGATATTTTTTTCATTTTTTTGTACATCCCTGGAAAATTTGTGATATTTAAAGTTCAGTGATTGGGCAAGACATGTCTGTATCCCTATCACTAGGTTCAGAGTTTCTTGTTATAATGTATGTCCATTCAACTTGTAAATCTTGCTCATTCATCTTCCTCTGAACCTCTATCCTCAAACTTCTGTATACATGCACCCATCTAGCTCAGGTTTTGTTTTTTGTTTGTTTGTTTGTTTTTTTGTTTGTTTCCTGCTCGCTACTCTCTACATCATTTTATTACAGCCTCTGAAAACTGTCAGGTAATTCCTATATCCATAAATTTACCCTGAAAGTCTCTCTCTCTCTCTATCTCTTTCTTTTTCTCTCTTTTCTCAACTTTAACTTGTCTGTCCACCTAGGAGAATGTCTACCTCAAAGCTCTAGTGATTTTTGTGCCCCATATTCTGTCCTTTTCTTGTCTTGGAAGAGAGCTAGCTTGCTCCTCATTGTAATTTTCATTTTCTCTTCTTTTATTTTTAAAAGCCCCACATCTAGAAGTTTGTTTCATCAGGTGATGTCATTGTATATACCTCTTTACTATTTCCAGTTATCATATTCCAGTTTACTTCTCTTTTTATTTGGTCACTCTATCCCTCTATTCTTTTATACCTCTTATCCTTCTAACTGACATTGGAAATCAAACAACATCCATAGACTCTCAATTTCTTGATATCCTAAATTTTCAACATCTTTTTAGCAACCAATCTTAACTACTTACTTCATAGGAACTCTTTTTTTTTTTTTAAGTTTATTTATTTACTTTGAAAGAAAGAAGGACAGGGTGAATGGGGAAGGGATAGCAAGAGAGGGAGAGAAGATCCCAAACTGGCTCCTTGCATCCACCACAGAGCTGAATGTGGGACCAAACTGCTGAAACCGCAAGATCGAGCTGAAATCAAGAGCTAGATACTTAACCGAATGAACCACCTAAGTGCCCCCACAGGATGTCTTTTGACCCCGAATTCCAGAATCCTCAGTTTAATCATTTGATCTTATTAGGAACTTCAAATTACTAACCTTATAATTTTTAACCTATTTATCAATTCATGCATGTCCTGTTTACTTTCTTTATTAAGTTTCTGTGTCATAGAAAGCTATTCAACTCTTGCTCACATCCTTAGGACCATCATCTTTCCCTCTATCTGCCAAAACTCCAATCTTGGTTAACCTCCAAAATAAGCTTATTTAATGTTGAGGCTGTAGAGACAAACCATAAAAGACTCTTAAAAACAGAACAAACTGAGGGTTGGTGGGGGGTGGGAAGAAGGGGAGGGTTGGTGATGGGCATTGAGGAGGGCACCTGTTGGGATGAGCACTGGATATTGTATGGAAACGAATTTGACAATAAATTTCATATTAGAAAAAACAAAACAAAAAGAAATAAACATAAAAAAATAGAAGTAGATTTCACAAGAGAAAGATCACACAATTGTATTCATGTTTCATTAAAAAAAAACAACAACTTTAAACTGAAGCTCAAATGGATATATTCTACCTATATGGTTGCATTCCTGGGCAAATTGCTTTCTCACTCTCCAAAGCAATCATTTCATAACTCCTCTGTCCTCAAATATCTGATATCCCCTTGGTAACCAACAATATCTTTGACTTATATTTGTTAAGAAAATTTAAGAAATCAGGTAAGAAATACCTGGTTATTGAACTACCAAATCTAACAACTATTTTTCTACCTATTTGCCCTTCTTTCCTTCTGTAGAAGAAGTGCTCTGAGAACCAGTGCTAAGACCATTATGTCTGGCTAAAGAAAGTTTATGGGGGTACCTAGATGGCTCAGTGGGTTCAGCATCCAGCTCCTGATTTTGGCTCACGTCTGGATCTCATGATTGTGAGATCAAGCCCCACATTGGGTTCTGCACTGGGTAGGAAGCCTGCTTGGAATTCTCTCTCCTTCTCTCTCTGCCCCTCTCCCACTCATATGCACTCTCTCTCTCTCTCTCTGTTAAAGAAATGTTAAAGAAATAAACATTAAAAAAAAGAGGGGCGCCTGGGTGGCTTGGTTGGTTAAGCATCTGACTTCGGCTCAGGACATGATCTCACGGTTCGTGAGTTCAAGCCCCGCGTCGGGCTCTGTGCTGACAGCTCAGAGCCTGGAGCCTGTTTCAGATTCTGTGTCTCCCTCTCTCTCTGCTCCTCCCCTTTTCATGCTCTGTCTCTCTCTTTTTTAAAAAAATAAATAAATGTTAAAAAAATTAAAAATAAATAAATAAATAAATAAAAAGAAACCCTACTGTAACAGAAATGAGGAATGCCTTTGATGGACTTATTAGTAGACTGGATATAGCTGAGCTTCAAGATGTATCAATAAAATTCTCAACTGAAAAGTAAGAGAACAAATACCATAAGAAACAAAACAGAATATCTGTGGCACAACTACAAAAGATGTAACATGTGTGTGATGGGAATACTAAAAGGGAGAAAGAGATAAAGGAACAGAAAAATATTTAAAACAATAATGAATGAAGATTTCACTAAATTAAAAATGTATAGAAATGTTTAATGTTCATGAGTATGGATATGAAGGCTCAATATTGTCAATGTATCAGTCCCTCCCAACTCGATCTTTAGAGTTTGTGCAAAACCAATAAAAATCCCTAAAAGTTATTTTGCATATATTGACAAACTGATTGTAAAGTGTATATAAGGTAGCAAAAGATCCAGAAGAGCCAAAAGAATGTTTAAGGAGAAGAACAAAGTTGGAGGACTAATACTACCCTACCTCAAAAATTATAATAAAGTGACAGTAAGTCAAGGCAGTGTGGTATTAGTGAAAATCAGAGAATATGAGCTACATAACAGAATAGGGAGCCCAGAAATAGATCCACATGAATATAATCAACTGATCTTTGACGTAGGAGCAAAAGCAATGCAATGGGGCAAAGATAGTCTTTTCAACAAGCAGTGCTATAACAACTGAATATCCACATGCAAAAAAAAAAAAAAAAAAAAAAAGGATCTAGACACAGACCTAACACCCTTCACAAACATTAACTCAAAGTGGATCATAGACCTAAATGTAGAGTGCAAAACTATAAAACTCATAGGAGATATCATTGGAGAAATTATAGATGATCTTGTGTATGGTGATGAATTTTTAGATACAATGTTGAAGTCACAATCTGTGAAGAAATAATTGATAGGCTATATTTCATTAAAATAAAAAATTTCTGCCCTCCAAAAGATAATGTCAAAAGACTGAGAAGATAATCTACAGACTAGGAGAAAATATTTGTAAAAGACTTATCTGATAAAATAATGTTATCCAAATATACAAAGAACTCTTAAAACTCAAAAATAATAAAACAACAGCCCAGTTTAAAAATGGGCAAATACCTTAACAGATCTCACCAGAGAATATATACAAATGCCAAATAAGCATATGAAGAATGCTCTATATTGTATGTCATCAGGGAAATGCAAATTAAAACATTGAGATACTACATGAATATTACAATGGCCAAAATCCAGAACACTGACAACACTAATGCTCCTGATATGTAGAGCTATAGGAACTCTCTTTATTGCTGGTGGGAATTCAAAATGCTGCAGCCATTTTGGAAGTGTTTGGTGGTTTCTTCCCAAACTAAATATACTCTTACCATATGATCCAGCAGTTGCACTCCTTGGTGTTTACCCAAAGGAGCTGAAACATTATGTCCAAAGAAAATCTAAGCATGCATGTTTATTCATAATTGTCAAAACTTAGAAGCAACAAAGATATCCTTTGCTAGGTGACTGGATAAATAAAATGTGATATATCCAAACAATGGAATATTATTCAGTGCTAAAAAGAAATGAGTTATCAAACCATGAGAACAAATTGAGGAATCTTAGATGCATATTACTAAGTGAAGCCAGTGTGAAGTCTATACACAGTATGATTCCAACTACATGACATTTTAGAAAATGCGGAGATAATAAAAAGATCAGTGGTTCACTAGGGTCACAGGACGGGAAGTCAAATAGACCAAGCAGAGGATTTTTAGGAGGTGAAAATACTTTAGGATGTATTATCCTATTATGATGGATTCATGTCATTCTCCATGTGTCCAAACTCATAGAATATAGGATACCAATAGTGAGCCATAATTTAAATTACTTACTGTTGGTGATTACATTGTATCAGTGTAGGTTTATCACCCATGCTGGTGGAATATGTTTGTTGATGATGGGAGATGCTATTCATGTGTAGGAGCCAGGATATATGGGAAATCTCTGTAATTTTCCCTGAATTTTACCATTAATCTTAGACTGCTCTAAAAAAGTCTCATTAAAAAAAATCATAACATATTAATTTCTGAGTTTACTTGCATACCCAGGTCTGTGTCTCTTCAAAGGTAATTCTCTTTTTACAACCACATGAGATTTTCAGTTTATAAAGTGTTATTTGTTCATGTTTTTAAAAATGTGGAAATGAAGGAGAAATTTTTTTCTCATCTTTTTTTTATACTACTTCATCTATTTTCATTATTTCTTAGGTCCAACCTTCCAATCTATCATTATTTACTTCCAACTTTTGAAGGTCAATGCATTATTATTTCTAGTTATTTTCCCTAACATCTACATTTCCTTTATAACTTACCTAACTTATTTTCTTTCTCTATGCATTAGGCTATAGTCATCTCCACCATCTTAGTCTTTAAGATGATAATTACAGTTTTCTACAAAGATTTTGTCCATATGTTAATATTCCTATTCTAAATGGACATCTCAGATTGTTATTTGTCTTATTTCTGGAGTATTTGTTTGTTTTTAGAGAGAGAGAGAGCATGAACAGGGGAGAGGGGCAGAAGAAGAGAGAGAAAGAGAGAGAGAGAATCTTTAAGCAGTCTCCATGTTTAGCCAGAGATCAATGTGGCACTTGATCTTATGACCCTGGGATCATGACCTGAATCAAATCAAGAGTCAGATGCTCAACCAACTGAGCCACCCAGACACCTCTGGAGTGCCTATTTATAAATTAAAATGCCATCTTTTTGAAGATAGGATGCCAACATTTCAGATAATTCATAGGAAAAGAATCAGCTAAAGTAGGAATAATTATTTTTGATGATTTCTCATTAATTTTCAAAATGTAATTATTTTAAGTGTCAGAGACTACCACCTCCAAACACATGAAAAATAAAAAAAATATTAGAAAAATATAGCATATTACAGAAAACATATAGTATAAATATGAGGGTCTGCCTCAGATGGATGTTACGTTTCTATATTTATAACATTGCCTAACACTAAGAATTAAAAAAGGATAATTAAAGAGTATTTATTGAAGAATAATACAGTAAGTTAACCTATGTTAGAAATGATAATATGCAGAAAGAGTTAATTGTTGAGATTATCTCCCATGAAATTCTTGAACATTTTTTATAATAGCTATTTCTTATACAAATCTAAGGCATTTCAAATTAAAGATAGAAGTCAAACTTTCCCACAGTTTTGGATATATCCAAAACTTAAATGAATTCCCCAGATAACAGACTAATTTTTTTTTGTTTTCTTTTTCAACCAGATGGTTTGTGTCATGTCGATACAAGCATAGAGATTAAATGCCTTATAAAGTCCATCAAATTCACTTAAATATTACACTGTGGTTATTAGGTTTTGGCAACAGTTTCTGTCTCAATGTTTTGAAGCTGACAGTTTTTAAACAATGTCTATATCCTATATTATGTTTAAACTGGAGAACCAAGAAATTGAATTTTCATGTTAAACTACAACTTTGTATAAATATGCAAAAAAAGAGAGATTGTTATAATATGAGCTCAGTAAGGCTTCAAGAAGTTTGATTATATTTTAATATGGACAGTTTTAAAAGAACTACATCCTAAGATGTTTCTGAAACACAGCTCACTTTATAACATATATATGCTGTATAAAAATAAGACTTTATGGTTAAATATATAACTTCTAAATTTTCTCTTCATTTTTAACCTGGAAATAAATGTTCTTGAGAGAAAAGATGTCACAGAATACCTAGGAAAATATTTTTCATAAGTAATTGATTAAGATTATACTCTTATCTTGAGATATACTAAATGTACAATCTCACCCTAGTTATGAGATGACATTTGAAAATGCACAATTGATTTAATATCTAGAGGTAGGTTTAAGCATACAATTCCTTCATGAAAAAATTTCCTTCATGATAGTATCATTCTGTTCTAGAAATTCTACCTGCATAATATGTTAATTCTTGACTTGTCTAACTTGTACTTTGCCTTTAAAATACCATTGAATTTATACCATATATATAATGTAATTATGTAATTATTTAACCTTGGTGTTGATATTAATGAAGAAAGTAGCCTATATCATAAGGATATCTCATAAGATGCTTTTATTTTTCCTTAAAAGAAAAAAACTGTTTCCATAATGCTCACAAATAATCAGAGTTTGCAACTTACCCGTTTTGACTAAAAATCATATAAATAAAAGATAACTATGGTGATCAAAATGTCTTACCCTGGAAAGAAAAAATTTAGTATTAAGTAAATATATCTCAAAGAAAAATCAAATAATTAAGGTAATAGTAGTTGTACGATCTTCCTTTCCCCTGCTCCACTTCCTAGTATTAAATGAAACAATGAAAAATAAGATGTTAATAAGATTGGGAAGGAGTAGATCCAGAAGAGATCTGAGCTTCTAAGTTTTTCTTGCTGTGATTGCCCTACATCTATTCTTTTATTTATTTATTTATTTATTTATTTATTTATTTATTTATTAACAACACCCTGATACCCTAAATCTGTTCTGTCAGTTCCTTTTTTGAGCAACAACTCTCAGAGGAGATCCATGTTAAGAAGAGTCATTAAATGGTGCCCTACCAAACATCACATATACTCAAAGAGAAGGGATGATTGAACCCGTGATAGCCTTCTCTCTAGAGGCAAGAAACATAAAATTAGGAAATCTATGTTAATACTTAAAACTTTATTTTCCTTTTATTTAATATAAAATATCATATTAATATAGATTAATATTTATTTTATATTAATATAATTGTTTATAATAATGTTATTAATAAAATAATAATTATTCATAATAATGTTAATTACTAATATTAACATTAATAAAATAAAAATAATAATTATTTATAATATTATATTAACATTATATTAATATTTATTTTCCTTTTATTTAATATAAAATGTTATTTAAATATATAAATGGGTGGTAAGTAACATCAGCAAAAGGGCAGCCTAGGAATCTCCAAGAACTCATTCTTCTATAGAACCATCAAAAATGGAACCACAAGCTGTCTGAACTAATACTCTAGGAGCTCTAGAAAACAAAGTTTTGTAGCAGATGAGGCAAAGGTCCAATCAAGAAAAATTATCTTCAAAACAGTAGGAAATTTTGTGGTGTTTTTACTCACCCTTGACTCTCCCTGTTGCAGTGATAGTCTTATTCCTAAATAACAGCAACCTGTTTCCCCATTCTCCTCTTCCAACTGGAGGGAGTAGAAGTCTTTGCAAATTATCATGTATGTCTCCTCTAACCTGTCTGGAGGGTATCTGAAGGACTCACTTACTAGTCTGTTTTGCAGAACCAGAAACACAGATGGAAAAAGCAGCCAACACTGTTGGAAAGTTACTCAAATGTCATCAACAGATGAATGGATTAACAAAATGTGGTATAAACATACAATGAAATACTATTCCAGATTAAACAAAGAATGAAATTCTATACATGTTACATCATGAATTAACCTTGAAAACATTATGCTAATTGAAATAAGACACAAAGGAACAAATATTGTATGCTATGCTTATATAAGGTAGCTAGAATAGGCAAATTCATACATACAGGAAGTCTAGAAGATGATACTAGTGGCTAGGAAGAGTTACTTTTTGGCTAAGAATTAAAAGAATTAGGTGCTTTTGTGAAGATTGCATTTTTATCTTACAGAACTACTTCTCAGTTGAAGGACTTACTGCTCACATTTCAGCAAGAACTCCATAGATCCCAGAAAAATGGTTAAAACTTATATTTAAAAACCCTTTAAAATCTCTGGAAATGTTTCTAGGGGCATACAATGAAATAAGGAAGATTTATTGAACAAAATATACCAAAACTTGGTAAGAATAGTAAGAGTCTGTGGCATCTGAACCACAACCCAGTTCCTCAATACATACCCCAACCCCCAGATCAGGATGATGGAAAATCTACTCCAGATGACTGCAACTGACAGTCTAGTTGTGCTTCAACTACCAATTAACTAACTTTTTTTTTTTTTTTGAGTTCTCTCTAAGCTAAATCAACAAAAGTTCATGGTGGTGCTCAATATAATCAACCTTAATACTTTAATGTTTTGTTTATTGACTATTCAACCATCTCCAGTTTATAATTTGGCCATTCAACTTTCAAATCTTTATGAAAGTGAAACATTATTTACCCTCCCTATGGTCTCCTCTTTAAATTTTCTGAATACCTAAATGATAATTTATCAAGATAGGAGTCTCTTCTTAGACGCATCTGAATTATCATCTCTTCCTCTTTTAATTTGGTTTTCTTAAACCATTGCTTTAATATGGTTCTCTGTTCGGCCCTTTGATTTTTCTGAATATTTTTCCTTAATGCAAATCATTTGACGAGTTGATACAGTTGACACTTCTTAGAGGCTCATGTCATAACTCTCATGTTTGCTTTTCTCTGTACAACTTTCCTTCAAATTATTGATGTCTCTTTAACATATGAGCTTATTGGAGAGCTTCATTAATAGCTACATGTTTCTTTAGACACATACAGTTCATTGCTATTGAGGATAATTTGTAATAGTATTTGTTCATACATTATTTCTGTGGCGTTTTCAAAACTTTTCCTTGTTGAATCTATGCTACTCAACAGATGATTCTCACCATCCTTCTTCATGGCCAATGTTAGATATAGAAACAATGCTTATTTGCTTCTCTTGATACTGTCATTCCCTCCTTGCCTGTGCAGTCCAGCCTAGCATATCTAAGACGCTCTGCTTAGACCCATAGGATATATTTGACATCAAGCTACATAATAGGTACCTTCTTCCAAATTAACTCAAACATTTCTTTTTTTTTTAATTAAAACAATTTTTTATGTTTATTTATTTTTTGAGAGAGAGTGACAGGGTGTGAGCGGGGGAGAGAGAGAGAGAGAGAGAGAGAGAGACAGAATCTGAAGCAGGGTCCAGGCTCTGAGCTGTCAGCACAGAGCACAACGTGGGGCTCAAACCCACAAACTGTGAGATCATGACCTGAGCCTAAGTCAGACGCTTAACTGACTGAGCCACCCAGGCACCCCAACTCAAACGTTTCTTAACCCATTACTATTTTATTTACCATTCTTTTCATCTTTTTTGAGTCTCCTGGTTGTACACCCCCTCACTTGTTTCACTAGTCTCATTCTTCCATTATTTTGTCCATTCTTCAATAATATTCAATTTTCCTATGATCAGTATGTCTTATTTAAATTAATAATAACAATAATAATTAATAATAATAACAGAAGATATTGACCTTATAGTATGTGTCAAATATTGTGAGAGAAGATTCATGATTATTTAATATGATTATTAAATGTATTGGTAAATACACTCCAGGGTTTCCTGGACTCTGAAGAACCTTACACCAGTAAAATGCCTTTGCAATTTTATCTCATTCAAAAATAAACATTTATGCAATCAGGACCAGGGCATCATCAATCAGGACATTCTTGTCATTAACAAACAGATCCAGAAAAGGAAGCAGCTGGCCTCATTACCTTTAATTTCCTAGGAGACAGGATTACTCTTTCGGAATTCATTTTCCACGTATCTTCATCAAACTTTTACCAAATATTCTAAATAGTCTTTTATTCATGGGACAAAGTAAAGCACATATAAGAAAAATATGTTCTTTTTTAGTGTTTGTTTAAACTCAACTTGATAGTTGTTCCATTTTAGTTGTTTTCGTTTCTCAAATGAGCCCAGTGAGGAAAGTTTAGGTCTGATACTGTAAAAATTAGATTTTCAGTTGGCATTCCATAATTAAAAAAACAAAACAACAAACAAAACCCAAAACATGCAATAAAGTAATTGAGTTTTCTACTGGAGCCCCTGGCTGTCCCTTTTAGATGCCAGTACAAATATTAACATTTCACCCACCTGTAGCTACTGTTTACAAATTAAGGTTTTATGTCTTTCTAGATGGTGATGTACACACTCTGCTATGTTGCTGAAATTTCTTCTGTCCACGGGTGAGTGAACTGAAGTGATTTTACACATAACTGACCAAACTTTAGCCAAACACTGTTAGGTACCTTACATCTTTTAGAATAATTAAAAATATATATTTTAAAATATTTTTATGAGTCCAGGTAATATTAAGTCATTTAACTGGTTTTATAGTTATTCTTATCAGAATTAGGTAATAATCGTAATTTCCTAAGTTGTTTAACTTGGGAAAATTTATGTAACCACTCTAAGACTTAGTTTTCCTTCCTTGTCTTAAAATGGGGATAGAAATCATTTTTGATAGGCAGCTGCGAGGATCAAACTAGGTAAGTGCAAACTATTTGACAAGTCTTGGGCTCTAGTATAAGGTAATTTCATCTAGGTCATGATAATCGTTAACTATTGTCATTGCTCAAATCAATAAATCAATTAGATATTTCCAATAACATTACCCTTTATAATTACAAGTAAAAACATTAGAGAAGAAGCTCTGGATCATTTAAATCTTTAGGTCACCGCAGGAGGCTAGTTACAAAGTATTATTCATATCTTACTTGAAATAGCTATCTTCCCAAACGGGGTACCCATATGTTCCTTAGTAAACATAGTAATTCCAATTCCCTTTTTCTGGAGAGTAAAACAGCATATTGCAAGCAAGCCTTAATATTTTTCTTTCTTTCTTTCTTTCCTTTTTTTTTTTTTTTTTTTAGTTCCCTATTGAGACGATAATAAATGTTTGAATTGGCCACCTAGAAAGATTTTCTTTGAGGAGAAAGTGCAGGGGTCATTTGAAAAGTCACTTGATACTATGCTAGAAAGAGAATAGCTTTTCTCTTGGGGTTGGCTATCAATAGATGAAATAGCTTTTTTCTCTCTCCTTGCCTCATCCCCCACCCCCATCACTCATGCCTTTTATAATATTCGACAAAAGCATTGCTCAACTGCATCTTGTCTGACAGTGAAGGTACATAAAATGCCCATTTTGTTTAAATGAATGGCAGTAACCTTTTGCTACACTAACTACTACCGCACCATAGGAAACAGCATGAGCCCTGCATGTATCTCTTCTCTTTGAGCTCATGGTGTTTTACAGGTGATATAAATCACAATCCCCTTTAATCTGATAATCATTTAACATGAGATCCCTGTGTTGTATTCAAGTAGGTTCTTTACCTGTTTGAAACACTAAATGTTTCTCAAGTTATATTTTCATTAACAGTGATAAACGAAACATTTTCTTAAAGAAACAAAACAGCCAATAGCATAATCTCAAATCCTACAATGCTATCCTATCTTGAGAGACAGTCACAATGACTATTTAATCTTTGACCTTAGGACATTCATTTACAAAATATTTATTCATTTTTATTTAGTATCAGACTCAGGTGCTGGGGATTGAGTAGTGAGCAAAACTTTACTGACCTATCAGTTTAGTTCTTCATTTCCCTTAGAATAAAAAAAACCCCTCTCATATTTATATATGCCTTTTTACTATATATATTTACTGTTTTTGAAATAGAAAAATTAATCAAGTCATGTAAGTCCTCCTTCCTAGAAAATGCATACCACTGTTTCATTGTTAAATGACATGCACACTCAGTATGTACAAAGTGGTCAGGGGCAATGTTTAAACATCAAAACTGATAATATAAAGAATACTATATGAGAAGAGGTAGACAAAGTAACCATTTCATAAAACCGAAGATCATAACGGGAAATGTTAAAATTGGTGAAATCTTACAACCTCTGGTTTAAAGTTTATTTTATTTTTAGTTTACAAAAAAACATACATTGAGACCAAAAAGTATTGCAATGCAGAGTTTATTTGGGAGCGTACCAGGAAATACATGTAGGGCCATGTGGGAATAAAACTGGAAGGAAAAGACAGATAATAAAGTGTTAACAGTCAAGCAAGTGGCTACATAGATAAAAGAAGCTTAATCTGATGAACTCAACTCTGGCATCCAACATAGAACAGCTGACTCAGAATCATCTCACCTGAGTGGGGAGGTCAGGCGGGTATAAAGACCACCGTTTATTTGTGGTTGAGAGCTACTCTTCCAGGATGCAGACTTCCTTGTACTTTTGGCTCACTACAGTGATGGATAAGACACCTTCAAAATCCAGAGGACCTCCTCAGATTGAGGAAATACACGGAGTAGCAATTAGATGTCTGCCCACCATGTACTGTAGAGGTAAGTTCTAGTTATCTGAGTCATAATCCAGTAATCAGTGAACTAGAACAGTGGGGAGGAACAGCAACTGAAACTAAAAGAAGCAACTTACATGAATGATATAAAACTGGATTACTATCTACAAATACTGGGGAGTTATAATTATTCCTAAGCACCCCTAATCCCCCCAGACTGTACTAGATGCTCATTTTGTGAACTCCCATAGCATTTTGTACTTCCTCATTTGTAGTTTAACAACATTTATTTATTTATTTATTTTCACTCTAATGGTCTGCCTTTTGTAGAAAAAAAAGCTCTATGAACCCAGGGGCAGTACAAATCTTGCTTAATGTCATATCACTGTAATTAACAGAATGCCTATCTCATAATAGGTTTTCTATAAATGCTTTATGGGTAATGGATTAGTAAAACTAAATATATTTTGTAATGCTATTCTGCATAAAAAGGGAAGGTATGTTTTTAAAATTAGGTATAATGAAATACAGATTTTGGGAATGCATTTAAAATGGCTTTAAAGCCTAGTTGGCTCTTTCGGTTTAGCATCCAACTTCAGCTCAGGTCATGATCTCACAGTTCGTGGGTTCCAGCCCCACGTTGGGCTCTGTGCTGACGGCTTGGTGCCTGGAGCCTCCTCTGAATTCTGTGTCTCCCTCTCTCTCTGCACCTCCCAACTCTCATTCTGTCTCTCAAAAATAAACATTAAAAAAAATAAAAATGGTTTTAAATAATATTGCTGTTGTAAAAACTCAACAAATAGTATTGTTTCAATTTTTTTCCCGTAATGATTGTAAGGCTTTATTATCTCACTTAAATTATTTTCAGTTTAGTCAATTCACTGGTATTTTTAGAAAGTTACTAACAGTTTATCAGCGTAAATTTAGAATTTGATTCATGTTACAATCTGATAGCATTTGCTTTTAATCTACCTTTCCTTTCCAAATCCAATAAGAATGTTTCTGAACTGGTAGGAAAAAAGTACTAAACATTAAATGTATTATGATATTCAGGTGACGTTACTTTGAAGAAAGACTAAACCCTCAGGAAAAGTAAAGGAAATCGGCAGAGCACTTAACTAGCACTTAGCCAAACTTTCTAAAATAATGTTTCATAGGCCATATGATATGTAACATTTGAGGCTTTTCTAAAGCTTTTGAAAGTGCTGGGATTTGTTAAAATATCTAAATAAATGCTTTCAGGTTTAGGAAAAAAAGTGTTTCTCTGGGAGATCCTGTATAGCACATTATTTTTTGTAAGCTTTTTAGGGTCAGGGGAAGCAGTACATTTTTAGTTTAGTTTTAGGAAGGAGTAGAAATATGGAGGGGAACAGAAAACGTAGGACTTCTAAGTTTATATAAATATATATATATATAAAGCTTTATATATATAAATATATATTTAATGTATATATGTATTATATATATTATAAATATATAAAGCTTTATATATATATTTATATAAACTTAGAAGTCCTATGTTTTCTGTTTATTTTATTTATATATTATATATATTATATATATTATATATTTTATCTATATATTATATATCATATATTTTTATATATGATATATGATATATAATATATAAAGCTTTCCTATAAAGCTTTACAGATTTGCTGACTTTGAGAAAGTGGAGGTTCTCAGAGGTTTTTCTTAACTAAATTTGTCAACTAAATAGATTACTGTTGAGAGTAATATTAAGTTTGTCATCATGTATACTAACTTTGGACTAGGTTTTTGCTTTACCATAGTTTGAGAGATTTTATCTAGAGAATTATGATGCAAGGCAGTGTTGAATGTTGTAAGACAATGTAGTTGATGGCAGGGCAGTTTTAAAACTAGTTGTTACTCTTTTCCATGGTCTTGTGACATGAATAATTTCTGCCTTTTAGATAAGCCAAAATTTAGAGTAAAGTTTGCTAAGATCCAAATGTAAAAGATGTTAACACATGGACTTGAGAAACTTAACCTATACTTGTTTATTCAACATCTTCATTTCAGTGTCTCAATGGCAACAAACATATCCATTAAGCAGCTCATGATTTACCTTTTAAACCTAATTTTCTTATGTTCACTGTCCTACCAGAAGACTCCACCATCTATACAATGTGTCAGAACTAACTTAGGAGATTCCATGACCTCTTTCCCCTCATCCCATGTTGGATCCAATACGTGTTCCTATTGCTTGTATCTCTTACATTTCTCCTGATTCTGACCACTTTTCTCCTTCCAAATAGACATCCACCAAAAAACAATACAAATGACTTAGAGAACTGTGGCTTAGAAAAAGCAGCATATGAAAGAAAATAAACGGGGTATTTTATGGATTCTCATGATCTTCCCACGTCACTTTTAACATAACCAAATCAAGTTTTTAAAGCCCGACATTATAGTTCCATATAAATTATATTTATACTATCTACATTTTTATTTGTATACACATACTTTGCTAACATCTAGTTTTAGGGCGCCTGGGTGGTTCAGTCGGTTGAGTGTCCGACTTCGGCTCAGGTCATGATCTCGCAGTCTGTGAGTTGGAACCCCACATCAGGCTCTGTGCTGACAACTCAGAGCCTGGAGCCTGCTTCAGATTCTGTGTCTCCCTCTCTCTCTCTGCCCCTCCCCTGTTCATGCTCTGACTCTCTCTGTCAAAAATAAATAAACATTAAAATTTTTTTAAAAAATCTAGTTTTATGCACATTTGTGTATACTTATAAGCATAGTGTTATTAAAACTATTTTATAATTTTATGTATGTGTATATTTGTGCACATACACATTTATATACAAGAAGAGCATTATTCAAACTCTTTACTTTTTAAATGAAAACATACCACCTTATTCAGAATTGAAAAATTGTACAATCTATGGAATTTCCATAGCATCTCAAATAAAACTCAGTCTTATAAGATTGACTAAAATGTATCTTTGATTAGACAGTCACTGAATGACAGGTTAAACTCCCTTTGGCTCCCTCACTGGAGATGTGATTGCTCACCTTTGTGGCTGCCATAGATCATTGATTAGGAGGGATCAAACTCATTGCTAACTCTGGAATATCAAAGTGGAAGGATTAATCAAACTCTACAAACCCACAAAAATTGTTAGAAGACCAATGACTTTTCCTGGGCTATCAGGGATAGACCTACTTTGAACGAACTAAATTGAGTCTAGGGAGAAGTAGGATGCTGTAAAATATATTTAGGGTGGTTTTACTAAAGCCTCAATAAGAACCCACTCCTGTGTGTCAAAGCTGAAACATTTTGGCTGTTAAATGACTAAGACGGTTGATTCATGACCACCCAGAGTTATCATAGATCAGTTATTTCAACGGCCACTCAATCAGCACTGACAATTATGCCACAGTGAAGCCTATAATTATGGATTAGTGTCCTACACTACAGTAGAAAGAAAATTACAATTTACACTTGGCTGTAGTAATAATAATGTTTCTTAATATGACAGTTACAAATTTTCACTTTCGGTCTTTGGTAAGAATGTTAAATAATTTAATGGCTAAGTTTAAGAGTAGGATCAGCATCAATATAACTCAGGTGCATACAGGTGTAACTTATTTTTTAAATATGCTAATGATTTATAATATTGTAAACATTTAATATTTTAAATGATTTATATTTACCTTATAAATATGAATTCTCACATATATTAAACAATTGCATATTTGTATCATACAAATGCATGTTTATATTACATGAACACACATTTATATTACACAAATGTATATTTAGGATAATGCATGTCTATATACATTCAGTGGATATGGTTTTTGTTTTGAATGTATGAATATAACTTAATCATTGGTAGTGTTGAACTCTCAATAAAATTTCTTAGTTTATTTTCCTTAGTACAAAAAATTGCTTTGTTTTTTTTGCTTGAATTCAGAATTCATATTTTTCATTTAGAAACTAAGACTCTTTACATTATAATTTGTTCATTCTTTTCTAAAGTCATTAGAGGACTGGTCTCAAACCCCACATTATGCTTCATGATGAGAAATCAAAGACGGTTCATAATTCAACTGTCAAAGGACACTTTCTTATTACATACTTGAATTTTTCTCCTATGTGCTACTTTTCACTAAGATTCTTGTAAAGAAATCCTAACAGAAAATGGAAGAGAAATGTCAAATGGAACATCTTGATCTCATCTGGCTTTGGAAAACATTAAAAAAACATAGGTCAAAGAATGTTTAGCTCCCACTTTGGCTTTATACTTAAGTCCTTTTTTTCCATGTGCATATAACCTTTTACTTAACAAATGCTCCATCAGATCCACAGGTGGCTCTTTATGATAACAATACATATGCTTATTTCTGAGAAGAGTTTAAGTCAATGATGAAGTTACAGATGTAAGTCTACTTTAATCTAGGCATTTAAAGAAATGGTTAAGTCATTTTTAGGGAGGACCTAATACAAGAACTAAAAACACAACTAGTCAGCTTTCAGATTGTTTACTTTCATGAAATAATACAAATGTATCAGAAACATGAATTTATTAGAATCATAACTGTAAAATATTTGAATTCTTACATTCATTATGTAATATGGTACATTGGACACTTAGTACTTGTTAGACACCATGGTAAGCATGGGAGGAGTAATGGTAAATGAGACTTTTCCTGGTAGAGTTTATAGTGTATTTGATGTAGAAAAACAAATAGGTGAATATAATACAGTTTTAGAAAGGGCATAGCCTTCATTTATTATAATAGTTGTTGATCCACTATGTGGATAGCTATATGATAAGTTGAAACGATCAGATTTCTTCTCGGAGATATTTCTCAGAAATTCCTTTTTGCTTCTGGTTAAATATGGGCCCCATATCTGTCAGTGACCATACTTCCCACATGAATGAATGAAAAAACATCCAGAGAAAAAATCCACAAGTTTGCTAGAGCATCTCAAATTCTTTTAACTCTTTCTGATTTGGATCCTTTAAATAAATCATCTTTTACCATCAAGCTTATTAACATTTTGGGGGAGTCAGTGTGACTAATGATAATGGCTATGATTGGTCAACATTAATAATATGCCTGCATAGTTACTCTTAACAGCAGTGCCAGTATTAATAATTAGGTGACTTTTCTCCACAAGTGCTTATATAGAGCTTTAGATGGCAAAAAAATTCGGATTAATCTCCTATTGAATTTTTGCAGGTGGGGTTGAAAGTGAATGAAAATAAGGAAATTGGGGGTGCCTGAGTGGCTCTGTTAGTTGTGTCTGACTCTTGATTTCAGCTCAGGTCGTGATCTCATGGTTTGTGAGATTGACCCCACGTAGTGCTCTGCACTGACAATGTGGAGCCTGTTTGGGATTCTCTCTTTCTCTCTCTACCCCTCCCCTGCTTATGCACACACACTCATGTGCTGTCTCACACAAAATAAATATTAAAAATAAAGAAAATAAGGAAATCAAAGGTATTAGCCAAAAAATGAGAAATTATGGTAGATCACACATTTATCAATGATTTTTCTGTATGAGTTTATATACCTACTGCTCCCATACCTTTAATTGAATCATTAAGCTATTAAGAACTTCTACTATCAAGTTAACAAACTGCCCCCTTCCCCCCAAACTTTTTTGTTTGTTTGTTTGTTTTATAATGTTTCCTTTGTCTCTTTGCCCAAACAAAAACCTAGTTCTGCCATGGGTATATAACTTCGCCTTAAGCCCCTTCACATAAATGTATAATCTCTAAAAAGAAAGAAGGGGATGCCATGTATTACTTTTACCACCACATGTCAAATAGTTACTGTGGCCAGAACCAAAATAGGTAACATCGATGGAATTCTTTATTCATGCTAGGCACTGTTCTATATCCATTTCATGTGTTAATAATAATCCTTGAGATAGGCTTAAGTTTTATTTGCATTTTATAAATGATAAATAATCAGGGCATACTTTTTAACTCCATCAAGGTGACACAGCTAGGACATCTTTTCATTAACTATTGACTTCTGCTTCAAGAATTCCTGTGAATATAGTTTAAAATGCTGATTTATAAGAACCCATTCCTGACCTGCTCTCTAGGACTTTCTGGGGTTGTAGGACGCGTAAACCTACATAAAGGATGTAAACTGAGGCAACTCAAATTACCAGAAATTGAAATTGAGTTTATTTGGGAATAGCAGAGGCCTTATAATTCAGAACCACAAGCCATAGCAAACTACGAGTGAGTCCAGCAAGGGTGTAGGGGGAGCCATATTTATGGGAAAGAGGAGTGTGAAGAGAGGAAAGCTCAGTGAGAGTTCACACAGTAAGCTCATTGGCTTGAGGATGGAAGAGATTCTTGACGGTTGCTCATTTTTCAGAAGATTAAGAATGCATTTTCCTGGGGTGCCTGGGTGGCTCCGTCAGTTAAGTGTCTGACTTCAGCTCAGGTCACAATCTCATGGTTTGTGGGTTTTGAGCCCCATGTCAGGCTCTGTGCTGACAGCTCAGAGCCTGGAGCCTGCTTTGGATTCTCTCTCTCTCTCTCTCTCTCTCTCTCTCTCTCTCTCTCTCTCCCTCCCTCCCTCTCCCTCCCTCCCTCCCTCCTCCTCCCCTGCTTGTGCTCTATCTCTCTCCCTCCCTCCCTTTCTCTCTCAAAAATAAACATTAAAAAAATCAATTTTCTGCAAATCAGACATTTATGGGAAATTAGTCTCTCAGTCCTTAAGTTCCATTCTTCTGAGCAAGCACGTGTGAGATTTTCCATTTCATATCTGTGGTTTTCTTTTCAGATTGAAGTTCTTTCACAGACTCAAGAATATGAATTATCAGAAAATTCTGTGGGTGATACTAATGCATCTTAATGTTAGGCAACCACTGAGCTTAGTAAATGGAAAATATAGGATTTTAATTCACATATTTAAGGAATCTGAAATCAGGAATCCTTCCCACTCTTGTAATACAAAATAATACCTTCCAGTGTGAAGTTAGTTTGGGTGATTGAATGTCAAGCCCTTAATTTAGGTTACAGGATATTTATTGGTCTCTTATATGTGAAAGATAATTGAATTGACCAAAAACTTATGATATATGTAAATTTTTTAAAATGTTACCTTCACAGTCACTATGAGATTCCTGGTCTATTTGATACATATTCTTTCTTCAGAATATTTAATCGTAAACTTTCTTAAGCATGATTATTAAAATCAACTGCAATCTAAAAAATGTTGTAAGTTGGGGTGCCTGGGTGGCTTAGTCAGTTGAGCATCCAACTTCAGCTCAAGTCATGATCTCACGGTTCATGAGTTCAAGCCCTGAATTGGGCTCTCTGTGGTCAGCACAGAGTCCACTTTGTATCCTCTGTTCTCCCCTTCTCTCTTCCCCTTATGATCGTGTTATTTCTCTCTCTCAAAAATAAAACATAAAAAAACTGAAATAAAAATGTTACAGGTTGAACAAAATATTCTATGCATAGGGATGATTTCTTGTTGAAGTATTTATATTGTTGTATACTTTGAATAGTGCCATCAAATGTCTCATTTATTCCCACAATAGATGGATTTTGAGCGTTCATGAGGTTATTTTTAAAGTCAATGAAAGAAAAGTCCGTGCTTAATGTTTACATATTCAAACAATATTTTGCAATTGTATAAGGTGCCATTTAGACTACGAAACTTATACTTGACTGTATTTAATTTTGTCCCCAAATTCATTTTTGAACTTTCCATATAAAATGAGGTTATATATTTAAGCATATTTTCTTTTTTCACACCATGTTGATAAAAACATTTTAAAATAGGTTTTTTTTGTTTTTTGTTTTTTTCTTTCTGATTCACTGTTATTCTCACAAGCACCAGCAATTATTTTGAGCTATGTGACACCATAATTTCCAAGAGCTATTGCAGTGATCAGGGCAAAAGCAATACACTATCTAATATGTTCCTTTTATACTCTTACAAAAAGAGTAACCAGAAAACCAATTTTCTTATAACTAGGTCTAAAATAATGTTAAAAAAATTAGAGGAAAGACTTCTGTAAATTACAAATGAACCCAAGACCTACAAAAACGTAGAGACCTCTAATTTTTTTCTTTGATAGGTTAGTTTGCTTGCTTGTTACTTCTCAATTCTGGTCTGTATTTAGGAGATGGGAGTGCTAAACTAGTTAAGTGTAAGAATACGAACATTGGCAAACTTAAAAATGAAGCCCTTGATTATAAAGATGAGAGTGTGCTGATAGAGCATAATTTGTTATTCATTTGAGATTCACCCCATTTCTTCTTAGCCTCCCTCTCACCAGCGCAGGTACATGCTTCTTGTTTCTTTATGCTGAAACAAGAGAATTGAAACATCACATACCAACCATTCCTCATAGGCTTAAAGTCTTTTATTCCTTATCCTCTAGTGAGTGCTGATGACAAACTATCAGAAGCTTTAGGGAAATTATCCCAGGTGGTGGCTCTGGCAAGGGAAAGGAACATTGCCCCTAAATAGTGAATTGATTCTGAATGAATGCCTTGTATTAGATGATCCCCAGTCTCAGCAGGATTTTCAAAAGAGATTATTGACTTGCTGCCCCAATGTCTCAGGCCAACAACCTGTAAATCATATGACAGAGACCAAGGGAAGTTTATCTTTTAAGAAAGAAAGAAAAAGAATTCAGATTCCCTTAAAGAAGATTGAAACTCCAATTATTGATTTTTGAGAAAGATAAAATTAATAGAGGTTTCTTACCTCCTATCCAGGCAAACCTCGACCTCAGTTAGCTGAAATTTTTCCTACCTTTAACATCTAAAATGTAGCACAGAATCGGTTAGCTTTCACCCTTAAAAGTTAAACCTGGATCTGTTTTTTATTATTTTTATTTTTTTATTAATTTGATTTTGCTCTTTATTACTTAGGTTGTTTTTAAGGAAAAACGATTTTACTTGTGAATATATTTAGGGATATTTTGCTAGTATTTTCCTGAAATCCAAATATGTTTTATAATTCCATCCATTGTCTAGTTGTTCTCTGAGGTATTAGTTTGGGATTTATAATTGAAAGAGAAGTTTATATATTATGCCAAGTTACCAGGTAATCTGATAAGCTAATCACTCCTTTTGAATCGTTTGTGGTAGGTAAATATACTTATAAATATGACAAATATTCATCTGCCTCATGGCTGCCTCTCTTAAGAGTGTTCCCCTAAATCCCCTGATTTTTGTGCACCTTTTTCCCCATTTCCACCTTTAATGCCTCAATATTAATAACCTGAGCGTTACTAACAATCAAATCTCCTGCTATGTCACAGATTGCAAAGAGATCAGTTATGAACACAGCAAAATATCACTGTAAACCCTATTGCCATTTGCACACATGAAAAGGAAAGGCAACTCAGAAGTAGAATCTGTGGTTAGGTTCTATGCACTCATGAGGCATGGGACTCTTCTGTGCATGCCCTCTTTGCGATATCCAGTGACATTCTTGCAAATTTTTTTTTTTTTTAGTCTTCTTCCTCCTGCTGCTGCTTCTTAAAATTACTAATCCTTTTCCTTAGCTATCAAGATGTGATTTATATGTATATTTTGAATGGATACCATTTGATCATCTGAGATACATAAAAAGTTGAAAATAGATCTAATGTATAAAATTTCTAGGCTAGCCACATTAAACATGTATTAGTTGTCGAGTGGTCCTCTACTTGCTCATCTTGGCAAATTAGAAACACAAACAACAAGCAGCCTTTTCCCTAGGCTTTATTATTTTATATACTTCTGTTGTTTTTCTCCTAAAGGAAACAAAAAAGTGGTAATGAAACATTACTAATAAACAAAAGCAGTTAAATGCATGATCTACTAGACTCATAATGCCTAATGCATTCCATTTTAGAACATGCTTACCAAAGAGCCCTCTTCATTTTTATATTTTATAGAATCCAAAGCATTATATAATCACAAAGCAGACTATATTGTTTTAATATGCACATACATATGCACTTAATATTTAAATATTTAGTTCAGCTGTGCAAAATTCTATTATTGAAACTCCCCAAACAATTTTAAACTGGATTAATTGCTAACATTTAAAATAGCTGATTTTTACATAACAATAAGATTTGTCTTGTCTCAAAGCATTAGAAAACCTAGGTATTCTAGGCTTCCATTTGCACTAGTGTCCTTATCCTGATTGGTAACTGTCTCTTTGGTTCACTACTATCAGTTTCTGGTGAAGCACCTTTGTTTCTATTACCTTCCTGATCTGTAAGCATTTCCATATTAGACCCAGGTTAATGTATCCTGTCTTCTATTTCAGGATTCAATGCTAAAGTATCCAAGAAAAACTTCAGTGCAAATAATTGAGTTCCTCATACTGTCTTTTTTTTCCACTGTTGGATTATATTACAGGTATGCCTTTCATTAAACTCACACCATCTCTATCAGAAGAAACTTAAGTGTACAATAGCTAGCTTGCATCATATACCTGAAAAAATATTCCATGAAATAAGGATTAATTGTATCTTGTGGAATTCCAGAAATGAGAAGACAGACTTAAAGGTACAAAAATATTCTCAAAATATAGGAGGGTGTTTATGTTGATATGTTTCCATTAGGTTTTGCCATATAACAAATCACCACAAAATTTAGTGGCTTAAAACTTGGTATTTAGCTCACTCTTAGGTTGGGTTTTCATAGTTTACTTGATCTGAGGGAACTCAGCACATCTGTTGGGATCATCCATACAGCCTCAGTCACTTAACTCTAGGTTAGTAAGCCATGGTAACAGAGGTGACTTTGTTACTTGTCTCTCAATATTCTCTACATTCTGGTTGCAGAGTTCCAAGGGAAGGCATATGGGCTGCAAGATCTATCGAAGCCTAGCTTAAAACAATGCAATTTCCAAGACTAGCCCAGATCCAAGGGGTAGGAAAATAGATTCCATCCCTTAATGGGAAGCGGCGGAAAATCATTGTGGTTATTTTTGTAAGACAACAAGTAGCCATGACTATTCCCAATTTACCAGCGGTGTCTCTCAACAGCAAATGCAAAACCTGGGATCTTTTTCTCTGATAAATACACCTATGCACGTATGGTTAGCAACTTCTACTTTCCTTAGTAGCAAAAATTTCTTTCCATTTTTATGACTGTCTCCTAGAATATTAACTAATTCCCCAATCATTGTTTTCCCTTTTAAAAATTCTTTCAAGTTTATTCCTGATAATACAATGTAAACATGGAGACCATATAAATGCATAGGATCTATCTGCCATTAATGAAGATACAATCAGCTTTTCTTGTCTTCCCTTCAGAGTCCTTTTTCTATTGAACCCAAGACTTTATAATAACAAATATTGGTTTTAATTTTTTCCATTGATTTTTGACTCTTTCCATGCAAATTTTCAAGTTGCTTACAGGCTGGCAGGAAAACACCACTTAGAAGTCATGCATCCTCCACTTATTTTTATTTATTTTTTTTAAATTTTTTTTTCAACGTTTATTTATTTTTGGGACAGAGAGAGACAGAGCATGAACGGGGGAGGGGCAGAGAGAGAGGGAGACACAGAATCGGAAACAGGCTCCAGGCTCCGAGCCATCAGCCCAGAGCCTGATGCGGGGCTCGAACTCCCAGACCGCGAGATCGTGACCTGGCTGAAGTCGGACGCTTAACCAACTGCGCCACCCAGGCGCCCCTCCACTTATTTTTATGAGGACACATTAAACTTCACGGAAGCCAGGGTGTGTACATAGAACAGGAACAGATGGAGTACATTATGACTGGTCTTTTTCTTGACCCCTTAATATTTTTTTAAAGCAGGTAGTCCACTATTTTGTGTGTGTGTGTGTGTTTGTTTTTGAGAAACAGAGCATGAGCGGGGGAGGGGCAGACAGAGAGGAAGATCCAGAATCCAAAGCAGGCTTCAGGCTCCCAGCTGACAGCACTGAGCCCGAAGCAGGGCTTGAATTCATGAACCATGAGATCATGACCTGAGCCAAAGTCGGACGCTGAACTGACTGAGCCATTAAGGTGCCCTTCTTCACACCTTAATATTAAAACTAAGTGTATATAGGTGCTGGTTACAATGTCTGAGTAGGAACAGTTCTACCAAGTTTGAGGAGCTATCATAAGCTATTGTGTTCATATTCAGTTTTATATCACATTTCCAGAAACCTCTAAATCTCCGCCCTTCCTTTAAAGGAAATGATTTTCTGAAAATCCTGTTTCCCTGAAGTTTAGCTCCTGATTCTGATCCAATATATTTTTTTTCTGAATTACAACAAAGACCTGGTTTGGTCCAAGAATATGATCACAAATCTATTTCTCCTATATTTCCCTTTGACAAATTTAAGACTTAGAAATTAATAGCTTAGTTTTGTGTACCTCTATTCCTATAGTACCACAGACTTAAGTTGCTTTAACACAGCCACACTATACACCCAGTATTAACTAACTTATTTTCCTCACAACTTCTTTCTTGTATTTTCCACAAGTTGTTCCTTTTGTCAGGAATGAGGGGGTGTCTGTGTTGTGTGAATGGAGGCCTCTGTCCTTGCAGGTTCTGCACCTGTGGCTCTCTGGTCTGTCAAGGCCAAAGTCTTCCGGTCAGAATGTTAAGCTCCCTGACTTATGATGTGTAGTTTTTGTTTTGTTTTGTTTTGTTTTTTTGTTTTTTTTTTTTTGTTCTGTGTGTATTGTTTTGTTTTATTGCTGCCCTTGCCTCCAGCTCACCATTCTCGTAAAAGGTCTGTACCATTCCCCTACAAGGACTTGGGGCTTTGCCTCCTGGTGTTCTTTCCACCGCCCATATCCAGCTTCTACGTAACAAGATGATATGCATTCTTCATGGTCTACTTCCAATTGCTGTCATGGTCTACATGAGCTTTTCAACACACTTTACTATTCCTCCTCACCCATCTGTTTCGTTTGCACTTCTCCATTAGTGATTGCATTTAATATGGTTATAACTCATTTGTGCATAGCACTCCTTTTCCACATTTGGTAACTCTGGTTCAACTTTACTTCTCCACAGGAGTCGTCAGTGGATTTGCTAGTTAAATGTAATATTGATTCAATGAGGTAATAACAGAATTAATTAATGGAGTCAAGATCCCACATCAGCCTGCTTATTTTTCCCTGTATCCTGTCCATGATGTACTCTCTTTAAAGACGAAAACTATGTTTTCATTTTACTTATTGTAAGTGTGAAAGAATCTGCATTGCATGTTGCCTACCTTCTGGTAGATGCTCAGTGCATTTTTGTATAATTACTGAAATACTCCAAGCTCTCAACTGTCTTATGAAATACAGCAAGCTGAACACCCTGCTATTGATATGGTTTTTTTTAAATTAGCATTAGATTGTATGGGATGAGTACTTTTGTGTACTAAGAAATTTTTGTTGCTTAGGATAAGCTTTTTTTTTTTTTTTTTAGAATTTTGGCTATGTACATTGCTAATTTACATTCAAATATAATGTACATGTACATTGCTAATTTATATTCAAATTATAAACATCTAAAGTAGATGGGTGGAGGTATTGGAAGGGGTGAGGGGCTGAGGGCGTATATAAATAGCTGTTAAGAAAGATGATCCCCTCTTTTTTCCAAGTGTTACTGTTTTTAAATTGAAAGTGGGATTCTACAGGTATCCCATTTTAGTTTTTATTTCATCCTGTCAGAAATGTGTGATTCTGATTTTTTTTCATAACTGTATATTTCAGTTCATGTCATAATTTGAAAGCACACTTTCTAACACATTCAAAAGAAATAGAATGGGGCATGTTCTATGAGAGTTACTAGGCAAAATAAGCCAGGCTGACCTAGATTTATTAATACTATTTGAATGTCATGATTCACTGTTGCTTAATTGTACTAATGGAACTAAAAATTATCATCCTTTCCTAACTCATTGTTACAATAATCACACGTGCGCGCGCGCACACACACACACACACACACACACACACACACACAGTAACTCACACATAGTTTGTCATCAGATGGCCAAGAATATAGGAAAAAAATCACATTAACAATAACATGATCTTTCACTAACCATGCACATCTTACAAAACTTGTTTAGATGAATATTGTCTGAAAGAAAACTGAACCCAGGTTTCTTAGTTTGATATGTGACCATTCTAGACATTATTTAAAACTTACTATCACTAATGTATAAAGCAGTATGGATTCCTTCTTCTAGAATTAAATCAGTAAATGTTTATCAAAAAGGAACACAGAAATGTAGATGAGAAGCTACTTTTTAAATGAAATGTATTTCATAATACATCTCAGCCCTAAGGGAAGTTTATGCTTTTCAGATGTTCATTTATTATTGCATGGAAATGAAACTGTATAAAGTAGTTATAAAGATATATATGCATCTTAAACAATCTTACATTTTTATTTCTCTTTGCACAACAATGAAACAGTTTTAACAGTATTATCTAAACTGCTGAATTAGAGAAAATTCCAAATAATGCTTTTCTACTTCTATGCCTCTTTACTGTTCACATGTTGTTTTGTTAAGATAAAACTATGTAAAAGGAAGACTGAAGAGAAAGGAAATTTACCATATCTGTACAACTTAATTAATGTAAAGATTTCTAGAGTCATTGTTTTTGATAAAACATCACCTGAGTCATCCATTAGAAGTGTCAAATACATCATTGATTTTTCTCTTAAGAAGTGGTGTGTTCACAAAACTGCTGAATGTACACTGTACTTTTTTTTTTTTAATTTTTTTTTCAACGTTTATTTATTTTGGGGACAGAGAGAGACAGAGCATGAACGGGGGAGGGGCAGAGAGAGAGGGAGACACAGAATCGGAAACAGGCTCCAGGCTCTGAGCCATCAGCCCAGAGCCTGACGCAGGGCTCGAACTCATGGACCGCGAGATCGTGACCTGGCTGAAGTCGGACGCCTAACCGACTGCGCCACCCAGGCGCCCCTACACTGTACTTCTAAAATACAGAGGTTTCTAGGAAATTATTTTTAAATTTTTGAGAGAGACAGAGTGTGAGTGGGGAGGGGCAGAGAGAATAAGGGAGACACAGAATCTGAAGCAGACTCCAGTCTCTGAGCTGTCAGCACAGAGCCCCACATGGAGCTCAAATGCATGAACTGGGAGATCATGACCTGAGTCAAAGTTGGACACTAATCAACTGAGCCACTGAGGCTCCCCATTCTAAGAAATTATCTTATGTTCCATATGAATCTGAATTTGGCAAGGGAGGAAGGGAGAAAAAAATATTCTAGGACCATGATTTGTACTTAACATAAATGCCAAGCATCTTTGCTTATTTGAAAACTGGCTTCCAGTTTTTAGAATTAACATTTGTCTTAGCTTTGGAACATCAGATAAAACTGCTCTTGTATGATCAGCAAAAGTGATCTTTTGGAGAGAATAGAATCACCTTTTCTTGGGGAAAATGATATTTCAAAACAAGGACATGATTTGTGAATATGTTCAATGGATAATCTTATATGCTATAGATGTCTTCCAGTGTTTAGTACATTAGTGATGCACTTCAATTAGTGAAGCACTGACCTAAGTTTCATTTTTATTTTCTCTTTTTTGGTCTATAGGAGCTTTACCTTTTTGTTTACCATCTATAATCATGGTTTGATTTTTTTTTTTAATATTCCCAGTATTATGGCTGCGTGTGTGTGTGTGTGTGTTGTTGTTGTTGTTGAATACAGGCACATGATTGTTTTTCTATATTTTTGGATACACTGGATGATAAGTAGCACTTAATGGTATTCATAGAATGCTGAAAACATAAGATTTCTGAATAACAAATGTATTATTGTCTATGTTTACTAAGTAAACATTTGAAAGGCAAAAACAGCATGGTAAATGTACTGAAGGATGAAACATATCTGCACACTGAAGAAATAATTCAAATGAGAGTTGAACATAAGTGCAGAGAAAATGAATAAAGAAAATAATAATTCAATACTTTTTTTAAGTTCTGTAGGTGGAGTAAGAAAACATGGACTTGTATATGTAAACATAAATAGGGCATGTTAGGTTAAGTAGTTCTTTCAGTCTTTTTAAATTGTTATTTTCTACTGCTCTAGTTATCTTGTAGTCTTTGGATGTTCAAATGTATAGGTTTTTCCTAAGTATCCTTTATAATCAAATATGAACTTTACTGACTTGAGGTCAGATGTCTGCTGAATATTAGCAATTTCTTAAAATGTTTAATCTATCTTCTGATATGGCCAATTTTCCTAAATGTTTAATAAATGCTTTGGGAAAAATGTTGATTCCATACTTGTTTGGTATTACATTCTTTGTGTGTATCAGATCAAGCTTATTGACAGTGTTTTACTTCTATCTTGGACTTTTGTGTGTTTACTTCATCTGCTTAATCTATCAGCTAAAGTATTTTTTAAATCTCCCACAATAGTTTATTAAAAATTTTTGTTAACCAATTACTGTTTATATATTTTGAAACTACATGTTGCAAGAAATAAACCTATCTTAAAAAAAAAACAAACAAACACTTAACGTTTATTTATTATTGAAAGACAGAGTCAGAGCATGAGCAGGGGATGGGCAGAGGGAGAGGGAAACACAGAATCCTACGCAGGCTCCAAGCTCTGAGCTGTCAGCACAGAGCCGGACGCAGGGCTCGAACCCATGGACGGTGAGATCATGACCTGAGCTGAAGTCGGATGCTTAACCGACTGAGCCACCCAGGGACCCCTAAACCTATCTTTAAACATGATGAGTACATGATGTACGCTTCATACATTACATCTTGAGATCATTTTCTCCTCGAATATTGAGGATATCATTCCATTCATCTCTGTACTGTACCATTACTATTTTCTGTTTTGTTCCTCTCAGTTTGACTCTATTATGGTCTGTTTGGTCTGATGGATTTCTTCTAGATCCGTTTAGGTGTGAAACTTTTTAAAATGCTACTTGCTTGGTATTTATTAGAATTCTTGGATCTCAAGACTGGGGTCCTGAAAAACCATGCATTTTAATCTCTGATTATTGATACTTTGCTCTTCTTTCTCAGCTCCTTCCAGATCCCTAAATCTAGTAATATATATATTCTCCATATTCCAGGTAGTTTATCTCATTTGCCTTCTTTTTGCTTCTGTCTGGATTGCATTCTGGTTGTTGAAGATAGCAACATCCACTGAGGATCTGAAACCAGATAACTGAATTTATTATTTCTTTAAATTAGAGAAACTTATGCTGACTAAGCAAAATCTCATTGAAGAAAGCAAAGTGTTGAGGTTTTAGAAAGCATTTGGGGGAAGATGTTGGTTTCAAAAATTGGGGTAGGTTGCCATTAGCTTAAAAGCATGCTCACTGGATTGAGTCCTTAGTAGATGTGCTGACCCTTAAACTATGAGGCTGCCATTGAATAAATTTCAGATGCCTGATCACTGAAACAAATGGGCATTGGTTGATTTGAAAAACCCACTGTAACTTACCTGATAACATGACTATAAACAACATTTTCCTAGAAGTATGAGGGCCTTAGAACAATCAGATAATTACTTCTGGTATATCAGTTGGGGTTCACTAATCTGCCCTTCCAACTGTGTCTAATCAGCTGGTTGATCTACACACTGGGTTTGTAATGATTACAATGATTTTTTTTTATATCCATAAGTTTGCTTTTTCTCCACATTTACTTTTTACCTGCTCATCTTTATCATTTTAATTTCATTCTTTACATGTATTAAAGGAAGGTATTTATTCTATGTGAAAGAACTCCATTATCTGAATCTTTCACAAGTCTGTTTACTCTGATTTTTTTTACTCTAAGCTTGTTTTCCTTGGAACTTTATCTGAAGCGATACTTGGAAGCATATTTCGAAGTAAAGTTATGTAACTTCTGAAAGCAGCCAGAAGATGACTCTGACACAAATCATCTTTTTTTTTTTTTTTTTTTTTTTCAACGTTTATTTATTTTTGGGACAGAGAGAGACAGAGCATGAACGGGGGAGGGGCACAGAGAGAGGGAGACACAGAATCGGAAACAGGCTCCAGGCTCCGAGCCATCAGCCCAGAGTCTGACGCGGGGCTCGAACTCACGGACCGCGAGATCGTGACCTGGCTGAAGTCGGACGCTTAACCGACTGCGCCACCCAGGCGCCCCCACAAATCATCTTTAAATTCAGTTCCTTAGCCTGAGATTTATTCTGTAGTTACACAGGAAACATGGGTTAAGAATGCAAATGTGACCATGAAAAGTTGTGATTATAAATTCTCAGACTTTTTCTGTGCCTTCACGTAGTTCCAGGTTTTAGATAGTTGATGAATTTATTTGTTGTGGGGTTTATTTATTAAATATGAATTTTATTATTTATTCTTAATTCAAAAATGATAAACATAAAATAAAATATAGTAAAAATAGATATAAATATAAAAATTTCTTTTATTTTTGTTTATTATTATTATTTATTAAAATAAACCAGAAGATTTATTTCTTAATAAAATACATACGTGGACAGCTACGTAAACTTGAACTCTCACGATTACGGGGGGATTCTCTAACGTTAGTATGCTTCCGTTTTTATCTAGTACTTCCCTTGTCTAATGCAGCTGCCCAGAGTTCAGAAATGTGCAATGTGTTTAGGTTGGTTTTGATATTTTCTACTGGGCAGGAATCCATTTCACTCATTTTAGATTCTTGGCAGATTGTTTACATTTGCAGAAGTCTAACAATGGGTATAATTGTATCCATACCTGTTTGCATATTTATATTGACCTTCCTCTATAGACATACCAACATGAATCTAGATATAGATATATACATATATACAGAAATACTTTCTTTTTAAATATATAAGCACTTGTATTTAAAATTTCATCTTCATTTTCAGCTGTTATATCTTTTAATATTTATTACTAATACTATAGCAGGTAATACTTAGTGACTGCCTACTATGTTCTTGCTTTATTCTCAGCCTTTAAATATATTATCTACTTCAATATCATAGTGTATTAATGATTATCATTCATTATCTCAATTCTTTTTCAATTCAAAGCAATTATTTGAAGAGGATATTATTATAAGGTCTATCTTTATATGAAGGAACAGAAGTTTTAGGATGTTAAAAAACCAGAAAGATCCCATATTACATGATTTTCAGTGCTAAAAGTTAAACTCAGTGTACTATTGGCCAAAAATCAAATACATAAGCATAGTATGTTATGAGTTTTAATAATACATTTTAATCAATAAAGCACTTATATACATCTGACATGAGAAACAATGACCACGTGTGTTTTTGAAAGAATTTTTCAGAATATGATTTAGGATGAATTTCTCTGTACCACAGTGGTCCAAACTGTAAATGAGGAAGCAAATATGTGTACACTCTTTCATAGGAATATTGGGGATTTATTTGTTAATTGGCTTTGAGATCCTAGGATTAAAAGTTTAAGTACTATCTTATTAAGGATAAAAACTAATTAAATTTTTAATCTCAAATAATCTTAGGATTAAAGGATGTGTTTTAAATGTATGTAATGGTTAATTGAGATAAACTGCTTCTATCAAGTCACTGGGCCCTTTCCTTTTGCCTTTCCCCTTCTATGGTTTTCATTTTAATTCTGTCACTGGTCAGTGGCAGAATCCTTTTCCTATTCTTTTGGTGGAATAACAAAGTTTCCAATACTTGGATCAAAATTACCACAGTTTACTTTCAGTGGAGATGGTTTGCCTATGTTCTAAGGATCCCCAAGCAAGACTCAGAAATCCTACTCTCATGAGTGTTCAGATTTTGGAAGAGAAATCATTTGTACACCCATGTCTTAAATCATTTCCTACATGGGTTTAGAAATTATCATTGGCCATCAAAACCACTTATGACATGGTTCCAGATATTCTCTGGTCTCTTGTTATACTGCTATTTACTCCATGTGAGTTTGGGTGGTGACACAGATTTGGGACTGGCCTTGGTCTACATAAAGAAAATTTCTACATACTAGACTTTCCCCTTTGCTCATATTCAGCTGACCACAAAAATGCACCCATTTTTCTACATAGGAACCATTTCACTTAAGGGAGTACATGGTTGCAGAAGTCCAAAATTATACCTTCTTATTACACTAAGATAATCAGTAAAGAATATAGTGTCACAAAAAGGGAATACCTTCTATGTATACAGACATGCATATTTATCCCAGTTTCACTGTAGGAAAGGAGCTATTAAGCTATCAATTTTGTTTGCATGTTTCTGATACAAATGGACTTGTAAAATCAAAACATATGAACAAATGTTTATGAAAGACTAATGATGACAAGCTATCAATATTGTAGATACAAAAAAGGAAGATGACCCCTACTTCCAGTGTTCTTATCTAATTTGGGAAAGCATAAAATAAACTCTTACACATGGATTTTTTTAAAGACAATGATACTACAGTTGGACCCTTGGAGCTTGGAAAACAAACATTTCACTCCGTCTGTGAATACTATCTATAGAAAAAGGGAATCTGAGCTAGATATTTTAAGAATGAAGAGGAGTTTTGGAAAGTACTCACTTCTCTGTTGTAGTCCTGAATAAACGGTTCCCTCTTAGAAATTAGTTTCTCCAGTGAATTCTAGAACTTCTGTCTGGTGTCCTGAGATATCATAGGCCCCTTTAGCTCTGGTAGGTGTCCCTCTCCTATGTTGGGCCTTTAATATGTATGTTTTCTGAATGCTTGGTTTTCACCCATATTTTCATATTTCATTTGCAGGCTTTGAATGAACTTTGAGGGTGTTTATATCCAATTATTAGAAGCCACTGCCCTTGGAATCCTCATTTATGCTCAGAACACAGATGTATGGGTCTAATTGGCTATTAGGTTTATCACCTGATTATTTCTGACACCTCAAATTTAACATATTTAAGGGAAAAAAAACCGTTAACATACATATTGGTAGAAGTAAAATCTTTGTCTTTTCTCCTTATTTTATTATTGGCATTATGATAGCCCACCTTCTTTTCCATTTAAGATAACAGATCTGCTCTGTCTGGATCAACCTACTTCCATTCTCCATGTCTAATTTTCACCAAATTTTAAGATTCAATACCTTTTATATTTCTAAATGCATGCCATCTTCTTCATTCTCACACCTACAGATATTTCTTAGAACCTAACATTTCCACCAGTATTATTGCAGCCCATTGTCTTTCTCTCTTTTGCCGGAGTCTTTTTCCAAGCCCAACATAAAACTCTCCTCTGTGCTTTCATTGATAGGGTATTTCTAATAGAGAGGTTTATTTGCATTCTCCTGTGTAAAATTCTTCAGTCACTCAATGGTCTTTTCATGATGCATCTCCGACTGCCCATAATTTACGCCATATTTTCATATTGTAATACTTTAGTTCCTTTATTACATCTATCTGCACTTTTGTACTATCCGTGCTTTTCCTTGTGCCTTTTAACCTCTGCCTTACATATATTCCCATGACCCCTGACTGTTGAAAAATTACAATTCTGAATTTTTCAGATTAAGCTTGCATCACACTGAGTTCCTCTCACCTTTTTAATTAGACATCAGTTTCTAATTGAACCTTAGACATGATGGGATTATATAATTTATCTACTTATATGCCCTTCTCTACTGTACTGGGGCACTGAGAATATCAATTTTCTGTACCAAGCATGTAGCAAAAGTGTCCAGCATGATCCAAGTGTTATCTATTTATTGAATTTATTAATTGATGATGTAGCAAGTGACCATAATAAATAGTGTGTAGATTACAGGCAATACACATAAATGTTACAGAGAAAAGAGAAACTCGGACTGGGGCTGAGACAAACTCCAGATTCTGGAGAAGCTGAATCAGTTGCTAAAGGTGTTTTGAAAATGCTTCAGACATTGTACAATGTTTTCAGGAATAATAAGATAAAACACTTTTCTGGAAATTATACCTACAGGTTAGTGGTGGCTAGAATGGAGAAAAGGGTCAAATATGGGAAGCCACAGAAATGCCTTGATGACAGTTTGATCATCCTATCATGTTTAGCATGACCACTTTGCAGCCAGATGTTGAATAGTTTAGCTACGGCTGACCATGGCAAATTGTTATCAAATAACCACATAAATAGGTTAAATTGAGGAAAGCACTCTTGGCACTGGACTGAGAAAAATAATGATATGTATGTTGTTGCTGGTTGTGGGGCCAGAGAGAAGATACAGTGTTTAAATTAGATCTCATTTTTTAGATTGGGCTACAAAAGGTTAAAGGTTACTTCAAGTTAGAAATCACACACATACACACACACACACGTGTCTCATTCCTGGATATTTCAATTAGAAAGATTTTAGTAGGTACTGGATGTTAGGAAAACACTAAGTGCATTCCTTCACCCATAAGTTTTCTGTCAAGTTGGAAGCGATGGTCAACAAATAAGACATCAACAAACATTAGCATAGTTTGGATTCCAAATGATGATTATATTTGAAGACTGGAAAACTACTGTATAATGATAAATAATAAAGGAAGTCTAATTAATGAAGATCAAGGATATTTCTCTGAGAAATGGACATTCATGCTGAAATCCAAGGATAAATCACCCAAATGAAAGAGCATGTTTGGGTGGGAGGGTGGGTGGCATTAGATGTGTCTAGAAGACTAGGTAAGGGTTAGTTAGGCATGACCCCCGATCCTAAGCCATACCACGGCTATACAGCTTTCTTCCTTGCCTACTTTTTTCTCAATCAATAAAGGTTATTTTCCAAATTCTCTTCTGTTTAGAAATTCTTTGACTAGATATTCTATGCAAAAGCTAAGTGTCCAAACCACTGGAACTTCTGTCCAACATAGTAGCAGATGAGAAAAAAGGACAGGACTAAGGGAGGATAGTAAGTATAAACTATTCCATAATGGATGAGGCCACTGTAGCTGACAAAAACCATAGGGAGAAGTAGGAAGGGTATCATGTGTTTCACACTTTTCTTAAGCCTTCTCCTCTAATCAGATGTTTAAAGATATGCATATGTAAATACTCTCCCATGTGTTTTTAATCTTCATTTCTTTAAAATTAATTTATTGGAACTACAGTCCTCTCTTGAAGCCTAAGCGCGAAAACCAAAACATTGTCTTTCATCCATTTTTTTTTTTCTAAATCTGAAACCGTTCTTCTTCAATTGGGATAGTGACTAAGCATTGTTCACAACCCCAAAACAATAAAATTCAAAACTCTTTCAGGATATCTAGTCTAATTCTCTTTGCGAAAGGAACAAACCTCAAAGCAACCATATCTCCAAGAGCCTTGGAAAGAAATGATCAGGTTAAACCCAGAGAGATTCCATATTTCTACAATGCATCAAATTTTCTCAGAGTATAAGAAATAAAAATAGAATGAAAAGTCACGATACACTATGATAAAAACACTAAAGTCCTGGGATGCCTGGGTGGCTCAATCAGTTAAGCATCTGACTCTTGGTTTCAGCTCAGGTTATGATCTCCTGGTTCATGAGTTCGAGCCCTGCATCAGGTTCTGTGCTGACAGTGCGGAGCCTGCTTGGGATATTTTCTCTGTCTCTTTCTCTCTGACTCTTAGGCATCTGTCTCTCTCTCAAAAATAAATAAAAACTTGAAAAAAAACCACTAAAGTGGTTTCCTTCAATACATTGTAGGATTAAAGTCTTATTTTCTGTTGGGCCAAGTTGAAGACTTTCCTGAGATTGGAGAATTTTTCAGATTTCATTATACATACCTTGATTGAACTCCTAAATCATAACCTTTTTTTTCCCATCTAATCACATATAAATGAGGTTTTTTTCTTTCTTTTGGATTAACAGGCCCTTGATTATTAGCTGCATTTATTATGTAGCTAGAATTTACCTAGTGAGTTAAATAGGATGATAACTTGACCACTAATAGAAACTTTGTTAATAAACAATGAAATTTTTACTGCTAATTACTAGAAACAAGACTATCAAAAGTTGCTTATACCTCTTTGTTGATGAATTTCTCTGCATGCAATTAGAACTATTTACAGTCAAATGCTAAACATCTCAAACTAATAGTGCCATTTATTAAAGGAAGTCATTTATTTAAAAAAAATTTTTTTTTCAACGTTTATTTATTTTTGGGACAGAGAGAGACAGAGCATGAATGGGGGAGGGGCAGAAAGAGAGGGAGACACAGAATCGGAAACAGGCTCCAGGCTCTGAGTCATCAGCCCAGAGCCTGACGCGGGGCTCGAACTCACGGACCGCAAGATCGTGACCTGGCTGAAGTCGGACGCTTAACCGACTGCACCACCCAGGCGCCCCTAAAGGAAGTCATTTAATGAGTACATGTTAACTGTGTTCCCGACACACAAGACTTCACAAGAAAGGATTATGATCCCTTTCTTAACCACTGAAGTCATTTTTGTCCAAGTAATTAACATGACCCTATCCAAATTAAGTTGGCTCCTAGAATTTTTATTTTGCTAAGTAAAATTTGTACATGACTTAAAATGCAAAACCCTATACTACATGTATGGTCTTCTAGCCAAGTTTAGAATTGTTCTGTATCTCTCATTAATCACAATGTTTTTTTTTTTTTTTTTAAATATGACAATTTCTGGAATTTATTGTGAAATAGATATTTTATGAAACTGTCAAAGTCATCCTTATCATTAAGATGTTTCCGGGCGCCTGGGTGGCGCAGTCGGTTAAGTGTCCGACTTCAGCCAGGTCATGATCTCGCGGTCCGTGAGTTCGAGCCCCGCGTCGGGCTCTGGGCTGATGGCTCAGAGCCTGGAGCCTGTATTAACAAAACACATTCTTTTTTGATTATGAGCAATGATCAACTTTTTAATTGAAGTATAATTAACATACAGTATCCTATTAGTTTCAGGTGTACATCTTAGTGATTCAGTATTTTTGTACATTACAAAGTGATCCCATGAGAAGTCTAGTTACCATCTGTTTCTGTACAAAGTTATTGCAATATTATTATTATTTATATATTATGGAGTTTGCTATTTTTTAAATGTAATTTATTGTCAAAGTGGCTAACATACAGTGTGTAAAATGTGCTCTTGGTTTTTGGGGTAGATTTCCACGGTTCATTGCTTCATTCAACACCCAGTGCTCATCCCAACAAGTGCCTTGTTGGGATGCTCCTCTATGGAGGAGCATAGGAGAGGGTTGCTCCTCTATGCCCATCACCCATTTTTCCCTCTCCTCAAACCCCCCATCAACCCTCAGTTTGTTCTCTGTATTTAAGAGTCTATGGTTTTCCTCCCTCCCTCTCTGTTTGTAACTAATTTTTCCCTTTCCCCTCCCTCATGGTCTTTTGTTAAGTTTCTCAACATCTACATATAAGTGAAAACATATGATATCTGTCTTTCTCTGATAGACTTATTTCACTTAGCATAATACCTTCCAGTTCCATTCATGTTGCTACAAATGGCATGATTTCATTCTTTCTCATTGCCAAGTAGTATTCTGTTGTATATATAAACCACATCTTCTTTATCCATTGATCAGTCAATGGACATTTAGGCTCTTTCCATAATTTGGCTATTGTTGAAAGTGCTGCTATAAACATTGGGGTACATGTGCCCCTATGTATCAGCACTCCTGTATCCTTTGGATAAATTCTCAGTAGTGCTATTGCTGTGTTGTAGGGTAGTTGTATTTTTAATTTTTTGAGGAATCTCCACACTGCTTTCCAGAGCAGCTGTACCAGTTTGCATTCCCACCAACAGTGCAAGAGGGTTCCCATTTTTCTACTTCTTCGCCAGCATCTGTAATTTCCTGATTTGTTCATTTTAGCCACTCTGACCAGTGTGAGGTGCTATCTCAGTGTGGTTTTGATTTGTATTTCCCTGATGATGAGTGATGCTGAGCATCTTTTCATGTGTCTGTTGGCCAACTGGATGTTTTCTTTGGAAAAGTGTCTATTTGTGTATTCTGCTCATTTCTTGAACTGGATTATTTGTTTTTCAGGTGTTTAGTAAGTTCTGTATAGATTTTGCATACTAACCCTTTATCTGATATATCATTTGCAAATATCTTTTCCCATTCTGTCGGTTGCCTTTTAGTTTTGTTGATTGTTTCCTTTGCAGTGCAAAAGCTTTTTATCTTGATGAGGTCCCAATAGTTCATTTTTGCTTTTAACTCCCTTGCTTTTGGAGATGTGTTGAGCAAGAAACTGCTGCGGCTGAGGTCAAAGAGGTTGTTGCCTAGTTTCTCCTCTAGGGTTTTGATGGTTTCCTGTCTCACATAGGTCTTTCATCCATTTTGAGTTTATTTTTGTGAATGGTATAAGAAAGTGGTCTAGTTTCATTCTTCTGCATGTTGCTGTCCAGTTCTCCCAGCACCATTTGCTGAAAAGACTGTCTTGTTTCCACTCGATACTCTGCCCTGCTTTGTCAAAGATTAGTTGGCACATTTTTTTTCTTTTAATTAAAGTGACCTTTGAATGGATATGCAAAAGTATTTTAAACGTGGCATGCCAAATGAGGAGTAGTCATTATTTATAGCATTTTGGAAATAAATAGTAAAATTCTAAACATTTTGTATATGTTTTAAAGTGTAGTAGAAGTAAAAATACACATACACATATAGTTTTCTTAAGCTGCAATGAAGTATTCATAAGATAAACATGTTACAGTAAAAGTGTGTGTATAAACCCAGCCTCAATGTATGTACTCTTGATTATTTTGGAGTGTTTAGCCTGTATGGACCCCTATTTTAGAAGTTTTTGTAATAATGCATATAGGTATTAGTGAAATATAATAAACTGTATGATAGGAGTTGAATACTGCTTGCCCTCCAAAAGTAACCAATATTGTTGGGTACATAGCAAAATGAGGGAGTCCTAATACTTCTCACCAAAGGGTTGCTTCATTCATAAATTCAATAAGTAAAATGTTTTCCCAAGTCCCATATTTGAAATTTTATATATTATTGTATTTCTCTGTGACTGACCCTTGCAAGGGAATAACATTGCCCCATATTCCTTGTCCACCTCAGCTAGAAGGGACATTAACTCAGTTTTTATAATAATTATAGAAACTCTTTTGCTATGATCTCGTAAAGTTCAGGCTTTAAATATAAGCTTGGTTATTTGTATATCACAATCTATAGCCACATTTATCTGACGTACAAAAAATTCATGTCAGGCTGTGATTCTAGAAAATTTCCTCTCTTCAATAAAGTTCTTTCAATGTCTGCTACACAAAGGCATGATTCCATTCTTCATCTTCTTGGGGGTGAAATCTGAATTGTGGTGTTAATGGAAATATTTTAATCAGAAAACACTAAGATTCAATATCTATAATGCGGAATAGATTTATTGACAGAAATGACTTCTGGTTTTACATCATTCAATATTCCTTAACTTTTAAGATTGAGATTTTTCTGTTACGATTTTTGGTAGGGATGAACTACCAACAGGGATGAAAAGTAGAACATTTACATCTTTACTAAATTAAGCCAGACTCCTCAGAGTATTAACGGATATTCTGCTGTTTTCTCTCTCTACTCTAGTAAAACATAGGGTGGACTTTTTGGCTCTCCTTTGCCTTCTCTCTAACAAATTTATTGCCCCTGTAAATATAACTCAGTGAATGATCTCTAAGAGTTAAGGTCACGACATTCCATAATTTTAAACTTCTAGGACAGTTAATGACCTCTTCTCTAGAAGATAGAAGCATAAAGTTATGGCTTTCTATACCTAGATGATAATAAAAATAATCAGGATTTCTAGACTGTTATGGAAGATACAAAATTGATTTTCTTTTTTTTTTAAATTTTTTTCAACGTTTATTTATTTTTGGGACAGAGAGAGACAGAGCATGAACGGGGGAGGGGCAGAGAGAGAGGGAGACACAGAATCGGAAACATGCTCCAGGCTCTGAGCCATCAGCCCAGAGCCCGACGCGGGGCTCGAACTCACGGACCGCGAGATCGTGACCTGGCTGAAGTCGGACGCTTAACCGACTGCGCCACCCAGGCGCCCCCAAAATTGATTTTCTTGACTATAACTCCTCTTCTATCAGTTTCAGACTTTAACGTACATATGACAAGATAGTGCTTCTAGCATAGCTTCATCCTGCTCAAAAGTATTACCGATCCCCATTAAGCATCATTGCCAATGATATTTAGATGTCCTTAGTTTGTTAGTCAAGGCACTTCCAGCAGCACACTCTTTGTGAATATTGGGTAGCATGATTTTTATAGAACCTGTACAGAAGCACGTTTGGGTCCCATGGTATAAGCCAATTTAGTACCAGCTGATGAAACATTTAAAAAGTTTAATGATACAGAGCCAGGATTTGAGTAGATTGGAATAGTAAGAGAAGTCAGGAGAATGAGATTGACTAAAAAGTAAGGAAAAAGTCCAGCGACTGAAGCTTACAATGAAAATGACTTGATGTTTCCATAACAGAGAGATGCATAAAGATAAAAAAGATTTTGTACTCAGAGGGGACCATTCACGAGCTGATGTTTTCAACATGTCAGTTACTAATGGTGACTGTATACATGCTATAATTTTGTGAAAAACTGAATGAAAATAGGTAAAGTTTATTGCTTTTAAATTGTCAAGTAGCTAAGGTGAGGATGTAATGATCCTCAAAGAAAATGTAGATTCTACTAAGAAAGATGTGATTCAAACTTAATATATTAAACGTGAACAATGAGAATGAACCCGTAAGTCTGAAGTTGATAGAAGGAATGAAGTAGAAGTGACAAATAAAAGTTCCAAGCAATCTATTTTTTTTTCATGCAATCTAATTTTGACTTCTCATATGAATGCCTAGTTTTTTTGATCTGAGGTCACATCTCAAACATATTGTACATAATCAAATATGAAAACTTTAGTAAGTATGTGTGTTAATTATCCTTTCTCTTACAAAAAGCAAATTACAGCTGCTTTTAATCTCTCCATTCTTTTTAAAAGAAATTGCTATTGTTGTGACTGTTCTTTGGAAAATTACTGAATATATACTAATCTTTGGGCTCCTATCTAAAAAGTGGCAAAAGTGGCTATAATCCCAGAAATTAAGGAGATAACGAAGTATGTGTGTGTGCATTTATGTATGTCTTAGAAGAGTGAGCAACAGAGTTGAACTCAAGTACAAAAATAGAAATTTAGTAAACAGTATGTATTTAGATGCAATTTATAAATTAGTTTTTGAAGAAAACCAATTTATAAATTGCAAAAGAAGAACAATAGCAGTTCTGCTAAAAATTATGGATAGTTGTAGATAAATATATCTAATACCCCCCAAAAAAGCAAAAGAAAAGAAACTGGAGTAAAGAAATAAGAAAAAGTCACACATAGATTTTTGTAGTTGTAGGTAATATTTTGTGGTCTAACAAGTCAAGTAAAATAAGCTTTACGTAAGACTAACCCGTGACTTTGTACCAACATTCTAGGCACCTTGCTTAACATAGTTTTTCTAGAATCTTTGAACACCCCTGAATGGTATTCAGCATATCTTTATAATTAGATGGGTCAGCTATACCTTTAACTTTTCTCGTGCTAAAATTTAACATTTCCATCAATTATGTGTGTGTGCTATAACATAATACACCTAGAATATAATATAACAGCACCTGGAATTTTACCAAGGCAAATTTTTTACCAAAAAATTTACAGATTTTTTTCACCATATTATAGTTGTTGAAGATACTTTGAAATAAATGTAGGCTCATAATCATTTAATTCTTGCACTTATTTGAAACTCTCCTAGATTATTTTGTTGAATGAGTTAATTACATAGTGGGTTATTAGTTAATGGTTGCTTAATTGATGTGTCAGACTGGGCTCTCTGGGAGACAGATATTGAAAGAGAACTAAGAGTACAAAAATACTATTGGAGGAAATGCCTGTGAAGGTGAAGAGCAGAGAGAGCAAGTAAGGGAGGTGGTGTTAAACTGTGATGTTGATCCAAAACCTAGGAAAGGAAACAGAGAAGGAAAAAGAAATGGTAGGCAGAGGCTCAGACTATAGGCATCTCCAAGAAAGTCCTAGACAGAACCATGAGAAGTCACAGTGCAAGGATCACTGCTGAAAGAAGTCCATGTTGAATGGGAGTGCCCGGAGTTTATAACTCTACTGTGCCTAGTCATGGTGTCATTGCTGGGTTCAGCCCACTGGAGCCTGCAAGTAAGACAACTGGGGACTGAGACCATTGTGCTTCTTACAGCACGTTCTATCCTGAATGGAGAGATCTGAGTGGTATATTACACTGGCTTTCCCAGTAAATATAGCACATGTTTTCCCCCTATTTTGATAACCATGTTTATTTATTAAACATTTTTTTAATATTATTTTTTAAATTTACATCCAAATTAGTTAGCATATAGTGCAACAATGATTTCAGGAGTAGATTCCTTATTGCCCTTTACCCATTTAGCCCATCCACCCTCTCAGAACCCCTCCAGTAACCCTCTGTTTGTTCTCCATATTTAAGAGTCTCTTATGTTTTGTCCCCCTCCCTGTCTTTATATTAATGTTTGCTTACCTTCCCTTATGTTCATCTATTCTGTGTCTTCAGGTCCTCATATGAGTAAAGTCATATGATATTTGTTTTTCTCTGACTAATTTTCCTTAGCATAATACCTTCTAGTTCCATCCACATAGTTGCAAATGGCAAGATTTCATTCTTTTGATTGCTGAGTAATACTCCATTGTATGTATATACCACCTTCTTTATCCATTCATCCATTGATGGACATTTGGGCTTTGGGCTCTTTCCATACTTTGGCTATTGTTGATAGTGCTGCTATAAACAGTGGGGTTCACATATCACTTCAAAACAGCATACCTGTATCCCTTGGATAAATACCTAGTAGTGCAATAGATTTTTTCTTATAGTCCCTGTGTGTTGCTTTTTTACACTTAAATGCATTATTCTGAGATTTCCATAGGCTTTTCCTGACAACTGTCAAAGGGTCCATGTTGTTTTTTTTTTAATTTTTTTTTCAACGTTTATTTATTTTTGGGACAGAGAGAGACAGAGCATGAATGGGGGAGGGGCAGAGAGAGAGGGAGACACAGAATTGGAAACAGGCTCCAGGCTCCGAGCCATCAGCCCAGAGCCTGACGCGGGGCTCGAACTCACGGAGGGTCCACGTTTGAAAAAAAATGTTAAGAACCCTTGACCTCAGAAAGACATAATTGTGTAGGATATCAAGCCAGATATCATATGGTGAAACTAAGTTTCCCTTAATATGTACTCATGTATCAACCTGCAAAATAACTCATTAGGCTGAATTGAAAAATTTCCTGCACTGTTTGGCTTAAAGAACCTCCATGAAATTCTCTGTTGACTTCTGCTTATAAGTGTGACCTGGATGTCTTATAAGAATGCTTCCTGTGAGATTTCAGGAAAATCTGTAATAGCCTCCAGAGAAAATTTCAAATACAGTAATTTAAAAAAAAATCACTCTTGCCACTATTTGCACTCTGCTCTCAGTCAGCAGAGAGAAAGCTAAAGGAAAAAAAAATACATGTATTTCAAAACCTCAGGCAAAAATAATATGTTTGGTTTGTAACTAAATAAAAGTTGATTTCATGAGCGAATTTATATATTAAATATATATACATATATATGTAAATTGCTTTGCCTGTTTCCTGAAGTCTCAGTTAACTTAGCAGTTAACTCAATGCATGCTTCACTGAGAAGAGTAAGATTTAGGGCTATAAACAGAATAAAACTAGAAAATCTATTCAATCTCAGACAACAAACTTTATTTCTGTGGCTAGCAAAAATTTAAAAATCTTGCTGGAGTCAGCCATGGTCTTTTCTTATTGAACATCTTTACCCTGGGGCTCCTGGGTGGCTCAGTACATTGAGTCTAACTCTTGATTTCAGTTCAGGTCGTGATCTCATGATCTCATGAAGATCATGAGATCAAGTCCCACCTCATGCTCCATGCTGACAAGCTTCATGGAGGCTGCTTGCAATTCTTTCTCTCCCTCTATCTCTCTGCCCCTCCCCCACTCACACTTTTTCTCAAAATAAACATTAAAAAAATAAAGTCTTCACCCTTTCTCTCCTGTATTGGCCCATTACAATCCCAATACTTTTATGTTTATACTGCAAATAATTTTCTGACACCAAGAAGCTTTTCTGGAGAGCCTCATCTCTGTTCCTTAACTCTGTGAATTGTCTATGAACATAGATAATGACATATATAATAATTGGTCTTTCTGTACAAACCCATTTTTCAAATCCTTTCTGTGATGATTAGTTTTATGAGTCATCTTGCTTGAGCCACAGAGCACCCAGATACTTGATTACACATTATTTGAGTGTGTCTGTGAGGATATTCTGGATGAGATTAACATTTGAATTGGTAGACTGAGTAAAGAAGATTGCCCTCACCAGTGTGGGTAGGTCTCATTCAATCTGTTAAAGACCTAAATGAAGCAAAAATATGAAGGAAGGGAGAATTTTCTCTTCCTTACTGACTGTCTTCAATCTAAGACATCAGTCTTCTACCTTTTGGACTTCGACTAGAACTTAGACTATCAGCTCTCTTGTTTCCCATACTTTCATACTTAGACTATAACTATATCATTGATTCTTCTAAGTCTTCTTGTTGATGGCAGACCATGGGACTTCTCTGCTTCCAGAATCATGTGAGCCAATTTGTATAATATCTCCCTTTCTATATATTTATATGGCTTTTGGTGAATATGTATACTCTATTCTTCTATCTATTGATAGAATCTAACTGGAGAAAGAGATCCTATTGATTTTGTTAGTCTGGAGAACTCTAATATTCTTTCAGTCAATGAACTATACCATTTGGTGGAAAGTTCTCCTTTTGGTCTCAGTAAACAGTTCATTAGATGATAGATTTGATAAAAAGCTAGGAGGGCATAATGGTATCAAAAATGAGGGGAAAAAAGTCAGATTTCCCATCAACTATGATTCACACTTTTTGGTCTGAGGAGTTAAAAGGACTAAGAACTCCAAACTTGATCTTTGTTTAAAACAGATCAGTGTCTCCTGATTTACTGACCCAATTTTCCATAGATTCCAGCAACATCTATTTTGTCACTGTGGAAGAAAAAAGGCTATAGTGCTGAGAAGTTTTGTGCTAAGGAAGTGATGAATGGAATACTCAAAGGCTAGTCCTGTCACCAGCAAAATAGATTTCTCTAGAAACTGTGGTATTTGGGATTTGGGTTTTCTTAGGGGGAAATTTGTTGGTGAGTAGAAATTCTCATCTTCAACATCTACTTCTCAACTGGTTTTTCAATGATAATGTACACAATCATTTCATGGAAGCAGAGAAGTAATCATTTGACATACTATGAAATTAAAAACTGACCTAAAGAAAACACAAAGATGAAAACATAACCTGAAAATTCTGGCTATAGGAGTATCCTTGGTGTTTTTCTTTCCTTAGGATATTTAAAGGCATGTGTGAAGGAAGGATTTTAAATAAGATTGTGCAAATGATGCTTAGGAATGCCTAGGCTGTGATATTCCTTAGAATAAATACCTAGATCCTTGACTCTAGTCACATTGCTCTGGAGGGCGGCATGATGTTGGTCTACATCACAACCTTGAAATGGAACTGACGATAATCTGTTTCGGTTTGGAATTGTCTCAGTGCAAGCATTTCTGGGGATATTTCAGGGGAAGAAGCATATTGTATATTAGTATAATTCCTTCATTATCTACTTATTCATTTATTAATTTATTCATCATTGTTTTAGTCTCTGGAGATACAGAGAAGTATCTTGACATTGTAGAATTTACATAGATCAGAGATAGATTAAAAGTAAAATAGAGTATAAATAAGTGCTATGACAAAAATGCATAGGTAATAATAAGTTCGGTTGGAAATTTCTAGTTTAAGTGGTCAAGGATAGTTTAAGAGGTACAATTTTAGTAGAAATGTGAAGGGTAAAAAATGGCCAAACATTTAAAAATATGGAGCAAATTATTCTGGGTAAATAAAATAGCATGGTCTATCATCAAGAAAGGGGAAAATCTTGCCTTGTTTTGAGAAACAAAAAAGAGGGCAGTATTGCTAGAGCATGCTGAGTAAGGGGAAGAATAATTATGTGAACATGTTGGAGAGATTTGCAGACCTCAGAACACTCAAGGCATTTACACAATACTAAATATTTTGGAGGTTTCTATAAAAACAATTGACAGAATCAAGGAGATTAGCACCCATTATGATATTTAATGCTGATAAGCTCAATACACATCTATTGAATAAATAAATTTGTTTATGAATCGACATAATAATAGTGGATTGAAACAGAACATTGAGCTTCCCCAGAAGCAATGTTCCAACTACATTTTGATCATATTATTTGGTCAATGTGCTCCAAACACTTGCTATATGTTCTACATTGAGAATTGCACAGTAACTTAAAGATTGACACAGAGAACAAAGAGCAAATAGTCATCTGGCCAGGAAATACTTCTGATAAGTTTTATTATTCTCATTGCTATCGAAAGCAATTTCAAATGAGCAAATGAAGACAGCTCTTAACTTTTGAAGCAGTAAGAGGAATAGTCTCCATGTTTGTGCCCAACCTAATGTCTACCTTCATCTCATAACATAATCTGGTAGTGATGAAGTTTTAGAGTGATGTTGGGATGTGGTGGGGTCTGGAGCTGATGGCCAAGAATTTTTGAAGGCATCTTTGGTGCAAAAGGGTGATTTTATTAAGGCATAAGAACAGGACCCATGGGCAGGATGAGCTGCACTGGGGTTGTGAGGGGTAACTCATTATATACCCTCAGGCTGGCAGGGGGTCAGGGATAGAGTAAGTCTCTAAGGAATTTTGGAAGCAAGGTTTCCAGGACCTTGAGGGGCTAGCTGTTGCTAGGAAAATGCCATTTATTACCGTTTAGTAAAACCTCAGTCATGAGACCCTTCAGATGTATATCGGGGGTCATAAGCTTGGAGTATGATTGCCAGCATATATCTTGGGACAATTGAGATAAAAAGAAGTAGACTTACAGGATACTTGAGATTGGGTAATGTTAAGCTAAGATTCTCTTTGTCCCTAGCAAAGTGTCGTCATTGAGGCAGCTACGCTTCTTAGAGGGAGGTCAGTCTGCTGGTTTCAAGGACTTGTCAATGGGCTACAGGCAGTAAGCAAATTTAACTTTTCATTTGCCTTAGTTTCCTATATTACCATGGCAAGCACTTAAACCCTTTCCGTTTGTTCTTGGGTAGCCAGGAGTGTCCAAGGAATATTACACACATTCCCCTGGGGGGGGCAGGTTGGTGGTGGTGGTGGTGGTGGTGCTGTTAGCCTATAGTTTGCCCTCAGCTTGCCCCAGACTCCCTCATCAATAGTGCTTAGATACAGGAAAGCCATGTGCATATGCAGATATCAAGAATAAGTTGGAAAAAACACCAGAGGAATCAGTAGAATTTGGGGAAATAAAAGTAAAATCAAGATGTGAGCTGAGAAAAATAGAATTCTTTTGGCAGAAGCTAAGGGTTTTATTCATTTTCTCTGTCAGAAATAATCATTTATATCAGAATTTCACTCCTTATATCTTAATGTTAACTCTACAGAAAAATGAGTGTTATTCCTCATATTATAATTTGAATTTTCCTGTCTCAACTGTTCTTATAAACTTGCAAATCATAGAATACAAACCATTCATTCTCTCATTGCTTTATTGTCCATTAAAGAAATATTTGTAGTGTGCAAATATATGCCAGATAGTGTTTGGACATATGGTAAACTAGTGAGTAGTTGTAGATGTTTCCTCTGCCATCAACAGGTTTTTAGTCTAAGGGTTTATACACAGCAAGCTGCAATTTCAATATAATGTGATCAATACTCTGATGGAATAGATAGTTTTGCCTTCATAAGAAAGTGTCTTATTCCAAATGTGTATGATCAAATTTTCTTTCCAGTAGAATCGAAATCTAAGTTAAATCCTAAAAGTTGAGTAGAACTTATCCAAATGCAGACAAAGGGGTAGGCACTTGACATGAATAACTTGAAGAAAATCGCACTATAAACAAATAACTTGACAAAACAGGAAATCCAGTAAACCAGTGTCTCATGGATAATTATGTCTGGATGAAAAATAGCATGTAGTATATGGTGTGTAGTGGTGGTAGAATAAGTTGTGTGAGTAGAGACAAAGAATAATATAAGAGAAAAGAAGCTTGGATAATAGGAAGAGTCCTGATTTCTTAGGGCTTGTAAACCGTGTTAACATCATTGTTCTTTGCCCAGGTGCTCCGTAAAGCCATAGTTTTAATCAGAATTATCACATAATGAAATATAATTTTTAAAAGATTACTCCCCCTGAAATGTGGAGAATTCATTGAAAAAAGGATAAAATGAACACAAAAAGTGAAAAGTAAAGATGTTTGCATTCAGCAACCTCTTTTTTGACTATTCCATTGAAAGTATCCTACCAACAGAGGACACATTCAAATAAATGCTGAAGCACCCTGTAAAAAAATATTTCTTGAACAAAGAATATTTCTGGTAAAGTCTTTTTATGTATGTGCAATACAAAAAGTTCATATTTTATATTAATAAATTCTATTCAAAGTTGGATAATATGAATACTTAACTAAAATGAAGGGCAATTTGAAAATTTAGAAAGCACCTTTTATGCTGAACTTAAAGTTTACCATATGTAATTGTTGTACACAGATATTCTGTTTCCAAAATGGAGGTTTCTCTTGAATTCTTTTCAACAACTGAAATTATTCTCCAATACCATTCAGAAAGGAATTCACATTATAACGGCATTTACCAAGAAGCAGAAGAAAAGTTCAAAATAATACATAGAGGGGAAAAAAAGAGAAGAAAGTAGCAAACACTATAATCATTGTAAGGAGCCAAGAAATGATTCAGTGCATATTTGTAATGTGTGTAAATTAGGGAGAAGTTTTATAAAGAAAGCTCAAGACCTCAAAATAGTGTAAAATGGAAAGAATCATTCTCTTGTTTTTGTTATCCAAATAGCAGGCTCTAGGATGCTTCTGTACTTATGCACATATGAAATGGACTGAAAAGAACTACTGACTTTCCATCATGACATTACCTTTATCTGGTTCCTATATCTACTATTTTAAAAAACATTGCATGATGCTCTTCCTTAGAAACTCGTATTACTTTAGTTTCAAAGTACCATTCCATAAATAGCAATACATTTAGAAAGCAACTTTTCTTTTTTTTTTAATATTTTTTTAACGTTTATTTTATTTTTGAGACAGAGAGAGACAGAGCATGAACAGGGGAGGGTCAGAGAGAGAGGGAGACACAGAATCCGAAACAGGCTCCAGGCTCTGAGCTGTCAGCACAGAGCCCGACGCGGGTCTCGAACTCACCGCAAGATCATGACCTGAGCTGAAGTTGGCCGCTTAACCAACTAAGCCACCCAGGCACCCCATGTTTAGAAAGCAACTTTTCATTATATGTGATGGTTCTTTATGCTTGACCCAGTATTTCTATTTCTAGGATTTTTTTTCCTAAAATAAACAAAATGTTTTATTGGTATGTGCAGTGATGTTTGTTGCACAGTTATGAATAAAAGGTAAAAGGAGACTAAATCAATATTCCAAAGTAAGGAATCATTCAATATTGTAGTATGCATCTGTATGATGGACTGTAAGGTAATTTTTAAAGGTAAAGATTTAAAATAATTTTAATGAGGGGCCCCTGGGTGGCTCAGTTTTGACTAAAGTCATGATCTCACGGTCCGTGAGTTCAAGCCCCGTGTCAGGCTCTGTGCTGACCGCTTGGAGCCTGGAGCCTGCTTTGGATTCTGTGTCTCCCTCTCTCTCTGCCCTCCCCCACTTGCCCTCTGTTTGCTCTCTCTCTCTCTCTCTGTCTCAAAAATAAACATTAAAAAATTAAAAAAAATAATTTTAACCAAATATAGCATTAAGTTAAAAAATATTACAAAAGCTGTGTATGGTAATCTTACTTTATACATATTGCTATTTTAAAAATCCAATACATATTTAAACACACACATTTTTATATAAAATCTCTCTCTCTCTCTCTCTCTCTCTCTCACACACACACACACACACACACACACACACACACACACACACAGAATTAGGATCCTAATCTATGAAACATTGTGATGATTTTAGAGTCCCATAGATTAAATCAGAACTGTTTTCAGCCTGCTTTGTTAGTGTTTCCACACTATATCTTAATACCTAATATCTAGAAAATTATTGTAGGCTTTTCATGCTTTATTTGTGTATTGGTATTATCTTAAAATAGTATCGACCTCTTCATCCTATTTTCCATGCCTACATAGATCAGTAGTAAAACTTTATTTACATCACTCAATTCCATATTCTTTTCTCTTCTATACGTGCCTCTTTTCTCCTTTATGAATACTTATCCTTTCTGCAGTTGTTTCAAACAAGTTATCTTTTCTGTGTCTACTATTACTCAAACTCTCAATGTTTTCATTGAGGTATAACATATTAGGTATATAATGTAATGATTCAATATTTATATACAGTACAAAACAATAACCACAATAAGTGCAAACACCCATCACCATACATAGTGTCTTCTCTCGTGATAAGAACTTTTAAGTCCTACCCTCTTAGCAACTTTCAAATATTCACTACAGTATTAACTGTAGTCACCCTCATATACATTTCATTCTTAAACTGTGTTATAGTTTAGAATTATAGAGAAAGATCCAGAAATTCCATCTATCAAAAGAACATAAAACTAAAGTAAAGAAGAATAATTATATTACATTATAATTAGTGACCTATACATTGATAATATTTGGACTTGAACTATTACACTGATCCGATAAAAGAGTTATCTAATGCCATGTTTGTATCGCCCTTCTTAACCTCTGAATTCTATTGAACTAATATGCATAGAGACATTACATGAGAAGGAAATTTTTGTTTGAAGCAGATCACCAACATCTAATCAAATTTTTTCTGGTCACCAAATTCTCATCAGAAATAATTCAGGCACAATATGTATTATACTTACACCTAAAATTTATCTGCACACTTAAGACAGGTGACTTGAAAATTAGATGAACTGGAAACGTGCTTCTGACACCTAACACTTATTTCCTCTAAAATCTTTGACTTAAAAAGACATTTCATTATTTTTCCTAATAGACTTGAAATTCTCAGTCACTCTGTGAACTCTGCACCAAGCACTTGAAATATAAAAGTCTGTAAGATACAGATCTTAAAATCAAGAAACTGTGTCTGGTTGGAACCACTTAGTCTCTGTTTTTGTTTTGTATTCCCAAGATAATCCACGTCCTAATTTTAATATGAGATAAATCTGCTAAGTTTTCAAATTGTAGGATAATTAGCATCAAAGGTAGTATTTGTTAGAACACAAGAGAGAAAGCTTATATGCATTAAAAGATATATTGTGCATGTTGAAGTTCATTTCATATATGCAAACACATATCTAAAGCAGCCATACCCACTTATCTGTATGTCCCTTCCATGTCTCTTATTGCCTTTTTTTAACATTATTTCTGAAATATAAGAAACTTGGAGGCATTTCCTGTCTGTTTCATCTTTGAAAATTCAATTTCACCTCGTTCCTTTATTTCGTCAAATATTTCTCTCTTGGTATTCTGATTATGCAAATCTGAAAACTTTTGATATTGTCCCAGATTTTTTGGCTGAACTGTTCTATATTTCTTTTTTTTTTATCTTTGAGTTTCAGTCTGAGACATTGCCATTGACCTATCATAAAGTTACCTAATATTTTCCCTCAATTGTGTTGAGTCTACTGATGAACCTGTCAAAACTACTCATTTCCCTTACTATTTTTTTCTTTTCTTCTCTTTTCTCTTTTCTTCTCACTTTTAGCCATTCTTCTTTTTGATTCTGACTTGTAGACTTTCTTTCTATGCTGATGTTATACCCATCTGATTTTGCATGTTTCCTACTTATTTCTATTTGAGTCTGTGTTGGGATCCCTTAGACTACCTCACCTTGGTGATTGACTAGAAGAACATAGAAGATATAGAAAAACTTATACACACATGACTTGTTACATTCAAAGAATACAGATAAAAACTAAAGGAGAAAATCCAGGAGAAACAAGGAACATGCTTTCAGGCATCCTCTCTCAGTGGAGTGGCACAATCATGCTTGATGCTTCTGCAATAATGTAGAACAACACATCCAGAGGACAGGCATAGCTTATTTTATTGTACTTCATTTTATTATGCCTTTAAGATATTGCATTTTTACAAACTGAAGTTTTGTGGCAATTCTGTATGGACCAAGTCTATTGGCACCATTTTTTCCAACAGCATTTAATCATTTTTGTGTCTGTCTCACATTTTCGTAATTGTCATGATGTTTCAAGCTTTATTATATTTGTCATGGTGATCTATGATCAGTAAACTTTGATGTCACTATTATAATTGGTTTGAGGTGGCTTGAACCGTGCCCATATTAAATGGCAAACTTAATCTACCAATATTGTGTGTGTTCAGACTTCTTCACCAACCCACCATCCCCACATCTCTCTCCCTCTCCTTGGGCCACCCTATACCTTGAGACACAACAATATTGAACTTAAACAAATGAATAACCTTTAGTGGCCTTTAAGTTATAAGTGAAAAGAAAAGTTGCACAACTCTCACTTTAAATTTTTCAGAGATAGGTGTTTTTAGAGGTTTTACTATAGAAAGTCTACTTTTGTAAGGGATAGTGTCCCAGGAGACAGTGTGCCAAAGATGTCACTGAGCCCTGTGCAGCACAGTTTGGCCACATGGAAGGGGTCCCTAGGCTCTGCAGTGCATCTTGTGGGATGGGTACCAGCAGGACATGGGGCATGGCATCTAGGGCTGCCTGAGTGGGGAAGGATTCTGGGAGGCATATGTATGCATGTGTGGAGCTGAGAATAGCCCTGGGTGCCAGCTGGGCCCCTGGGATGGCAGGTGACCCATCCCAGTAAAGGGTCCTTCCTCCTCTGAGAAATGGGATATAAAGTTCTTGTGTATCTATTTCTCATTTGATCCATCAAGCAGATTTCTCTTTCATTTAATAGAACTCCTTTTTGTAAAAAAAAATAAAAATGAAAAATAAAAAAGGTAGAAATGATTAAACTTACTGAAAACGGCACATCGACGTTGAAATAGGCTGAAAGCTGAGCCTCCTGTGCCAAACAATTAGCCAGGTTGTGAATACAAAGGAAAAGTTCTTAAAGGAAATTAAAAGTGCTTCAACAGTGAGCACATGAATGCTAAAAGTGAAACAGCCTTCTTGCTTAACATGGAGTAAGTGTGAGTGGTCTGGATAGAAGATCAAACCAGCCACAACATTCCCTTATAGCCAAAGCCATATCCAGAGCAAGACCCTAACTCTGTTCAATTCTGTGAATGCTGAGAGGTACAGAAGCTATGTAAGAAAACTTTGAAGCTAACAGAGGTCAGTCCACAAGGTTTAAGGAAATAAGCCATCTTGCTAACCTCAAAGTGCAAGGTGAAGCAGCAAGTTACCAAGAAGATCTAGCTAAGGTAATTAGTGAAGTGGATACACTACACAACATATTTTCAATGTGGATGAAATAGCCTTCTATTGGAAGAAGATTCCATCTAGGACTTTCATAGCCAGAGAGGAGAAGTCAATGCCTGGATTCAAAGAGCAGGCTAATCTTATTGGGGGCTAATGCATTTGGTGACTTTCAGTGGATGCCAATGCTCATTAACTATTCCAAAAATCCTAGGATCCTTAAGATTTGTGCTAAATCTACCTGTTCTCTATAAATGGAACAACAAAGCCTGGATGACAGCACATCTGTTTACAACATGGTTTGCTGAATATTTTAAGTACACTGTTGAGACTAGTGTTCAGGAAAAAAATGAAGGGATTCCTTTTGAAACATGACTGCTCATTGACAATGCGCCTGGTCACCCAAGAGCCCTGATGGGAATTTACACTGAGATTAATGTTTTCAACATTGTCTGCTATCACAACACTCATTTTACAGCTCATAGATCAAGGAATAATTTTGGCTTTTAAATCTTATTATTTAAGAAATACATTTCGTGAGGCTATAGCTGCCATGATAGTGATTATTCTAGTGAATCTGGGCAAAGTGAATTGAAAACGTCCAGGAAGTATTCATCCTTCTAGATGCCATTAGGAACGTTTGTGAATCATGGGAAGAGGCCAAAAGATCAACATGAACAAGAGTTGAGAAGAAGTCAGTTTCAACTTCATGGATGACTTTGAGAAGTTCAAGACTTCAGTGGGGGAATCAACAGAGATGTGGAAATAGCAAGAGAATTAGAAGTTATCACTTAATTTCTGCAATCTCATGATAAAACTTGAGTAGATAACAGTTTCTGGTTATGGATGAGCAAGGAAAGTGGTTAGATAACATCTACTTCCGGTGAAATTGTTGTGAAAGTTGTTGAAATAACAGCAAAGAACTTAAAATATTACATAAACTTAGTTGATAAAGCAGTGGCAGAGTTTGATAGAATTGCCTGATTTTGAAAGAAGTTCTACTTTGGGTAAAATGCAATCAAACAGCATCCAATGTGACAAGTATTTCATGAAAGAAAAATCAATGCAACAAACTTCATTGTTGACTCATTTTAAGAAATTTCCACAGTCATCCCAACCTTCAGCAACTACCACCTGATTAGTCAGAAGCCTAACTTCAAGGCAAGACCCTTCACCAGCCATAAGATTACAACTGGCTGAAAGCTCAGATGAAGGTTAGCATTTTTTTTTGGTAATGTTTGTTTATTTTTTGAGAGAGAGAGACAGGGGGAAGGGCAGAGAGGAAGGGAGATACAGAATCAGAAGCAAGAAGTAGGTGTCAGGCTCTGAGCTGTCAGCACAGAGCCTGATGCGGGGCTTGAACTCATGAACTGTGAGATCACGACCTGAGCCAAAGTTGGATGCTTAACCGACTGAGCCATCCAGGTACTCCAGGTTAGCATTTTTTTTAAAATCAATAAAGCATTTTTTTGGTCATCATTGTCCAAATAATTTATAAAGTAATTTTCGTATTTTAAAAATCTACCTTTTTTTTTTTGGAAAGATCAAAGTAGTGTTTAGGTGTTACTCTGAATAATCTGGAAAAGTAACTTTCTAACTGTACTCCTTAAAAATAAGACAGTGGACATAAGATTAATTTCAGGTATACAACACAGTGATTTGACAATTATGTATATTACAAAATGCTCACCAGGATAAGTGTAGCTACCATGAGGGGCGGCTCAGTGACAGGGGCTTATTAGTGGTTTTTGATTTGTGGTTACCATTAGGTTTGAATATAATATCTTTGGCATTTAGAAATCTATATTAAGTTGATGGTCATTAAAGTTTGAACCAATTTTTTTCAATGGGTTTGGAGAGGACAGTTTGAATCCTCCTCTTCCCCCCCATCCCATGTTTTAGGTATATGGTGTCCTATTTTACATCCTTTTATTTTGTGAGTCCCTGACTGATTTTTACAGAAATATTAATTTTTATTCTTATACTGTCACTTTTGAGTTTCCTTTCCACTGAAAGAGTCCCTCTTAACATTTCTTGCAAGGCTGGTTTAGAGGTCATGAACTCCTTTAGCTTTTGTTTGTCTGGGAAACTTCATTTTTTCTTCAATTCTGAATGATAGCCTTACTGGATAGAATATTCTTGGCTGCAGATTTTTCCTAATCAACACTTTGAATATATTATGCACTTTCTTCTGGCTTGCAAAGTTTCTGTTGAAAATAGATAGCCTTTTCTGATAGCCTTATGGGGTTTCCTTTGTATGTAAATATCTTCTTTTGTCTTACTGCTTTAAACTTTTTTCTTTATCACTACATTTTGCCATTTTAATTACAATAAGTCTTGATATGGATCTGCTTTTGTGAATTTTATTGGGGGTTCTCTGTGCCTCCTGGATCTGGATGTTTTATTTCTTCAAATAAGTTTTCTGCCCCCCTTTTCTCTTTTTCTTATGGGATCCCTATAATATGAATGTTAATATGTTTAATAGAACTGCTGAGTTTCCTAAGTCAGTTCTCATTTTGTGTAGTTACTTTTTCTCTCTTTTGTTCAGCTTGATTACTTTCCATTATTCTGTGTTCTGGGTAATCAATTCATTCCTCTGCTTCTTCCATCCTTCTGTTCATTCCATCAAGTGAATTTCTCATTTCGTTTATTGAGCCCTTTATCTCTGCTATGTTATTTATTCCTTATCTTTGTGTTGTGTCTCACTGATGCCTTCCACTCTTTTCTCAAGTCCAATGAGTATCTTTATTATTATTACATTATCTATCAGGCATGTTACTTATATATGTTTTGCTTAGATCTCTGGCCATAGCCTTGTCCTGTTGTTTCATGTGGGACAAATTACTCTGTGTTCTCACTTTGTCTAAGTCTCTGTACCTATTTCTCTGTGTTAGGAAAGTCAAATTGTCTCCTGTTCTTGAGAGTAATAGCGTTATGATGAAGAGGTCCTGTATTACCCAGCAGTGTAATGTCTCCTGTTCCCCAAGACCTAACACTTCTGGGAGTGTCTCCAGCGTTGCTGTGTGTGCTCTGCTCTTGTGTCCTGGCCACTTTATCCTTCAGGCCAGTTATCTGCAGAGCCTCTTTGCCTCTGGTGGGCAGTGTTTGGTTCCTGGACTGGATGTGGTGAATTTTAACTAGGTGTGCTCTGCTTGTGCAATGAGACCTGGCACCACCATCACTGGAACCGAAGGCTTACAAAACTCCCAGATCAGAAGATGTAGTGTTTGTACGGTATAGGCTGGTGTTCTGGGGGATGAGACTGCCGCACTGGACCTGAGGCAACCTTGACCAGGAGGGGTGGTTCAACTAGAGTCAAAGGTGGGGGTTGGTATAAACAAGTTAGTGTGTTGGCACTGTGCTGGTTCCTGCAGGTAGCCCTGTGCTTATGCTGCAGGACCAGGAAGGGAAATGGCACCCGCCAGTTCCTTTGTTTCTGGAGGGGTCTCTCTGTGAGTTCCAACATGAGAAATTAGCCTCCCCACTGTGTGCCCCAGGTGCTCTTCAGATATCTGTCTCCGTACTATATGTCCATGGGTTTTTAGCCCGTCTCCTTTCCAAGAGCAGCACAATACCCTGCAGGCTCTATTCCAGCCAAGAATGCTGACTTTTAAAACTCCAGGCTTAAGCACTGCAGGTTGCAAGTACTCATGAAATTATCTCCCACCCTTCACTTTCTGAGTCAACTGCAGTGGGGACTTGTTTTCCTCATGTGTGTTAGTCTGTCTTTTTCCCTTCTCTGTGACCATGGCTCCTTCCCCACCTCAGTGGCCATCATCTATTTCTCTCCCAACCTGTGTCTCTGCAGTTTCTACCTTTGATATAGTCTCTTCTCTACCTTTAGTTGTGGAGTTTGTGCTGCCAGGCTTCTGTGCAATTTTTGGGGTATGTAAGATAATTTGATAGTTTGGTGTTGACTTGTGAGTTCTTCATATATTTTGGATATTAACACCTTATTGGATATATAATTTTCACATATATTCTCCCATTAACTAGATTACATTTTCATTATGTTGATGGTTTTCTTCACTGTGCAAAAGCTTTTTAGTTTAATGTGTTCCTAATTGTTACTTTTGCTTTTTTTTCCCCTTTGGCTAAAGAGAAAGATTCAGAAAAATATTACTGAAGCCTATGTCCAAGAGTTCACTGCCTATATTTTATTCCATTAGTTTTATGCTTTCAGGTCCTACATTTAGGTCTTTAATGCACTTTGAGTTTATTTTTTATATGGTGTATAGAAGTGTCCAGTTTTATTCTTTTGCATGTAGTGTCCAGTTTCCCAACACCATTTATTAAAGAAATTGTCTTTTCCCCATTGTATATTCTTGTATCTTTTGTTATAGATTAATTGACCATACAAATGTAAGGTTATTTCTGGGCTATTTTATTTTTTATATTTTTTTAATGTTTGTTTATTTTTGTTAGAGTGTGAGCAGGGGAGGGGCAGAGAGAGAGAGAGAGAGAGAGAGAGAGAGAGACAGAATCTGAAGCAGGCTCCTGGCTCCAATCTCTCAGCACACAGTGCCACGCAGGACTCGAACTCACAGACTATGAGATCATGACCTGAGCCAAAATCAGACATTTAACCGACTGAGCCTTCCAGGTGCCCTGGGCTATTTTATTCTATTGATCTACATGTCTTTTTATGTACTATACTGTTTTTATTTCTACACCTTTGAAGTATAATTTTAAATCTGGGATCATGATACCTCCAGCTCTGTTTTTTCTTAAGATTGCTTTGGCTATTCGGATCTTATGTGGCTCCATACAAATTTTAGGATTGTTTATTGTAGTTCTGTGAAAAAACCTAGTGGTATTTTGATCAGGATTGCATTGAATTACATATTGCTTTGGGTAGTATGGATATTTAGACAATAATAATTCTTCCAATACATGATCATGGTATGTCTTTCCTTTTATTTGTATTGTTTTTAGTTTCTTATAGTTTTCAACATACAGGTCTTTTACCTCCTTGGTTAAATTTATTCCTAGGTATTTTACTCTTTTTTATGCAATAGTAAATGGGATTGTTTTCTTAATTTCTCTTTCTATACCATACTGATTTCTAGTTTCATATCATTGTGTTTTGAAAACATGCTAGATGCCATTTTAATATTTTAAATTTATTGAGACTTGGTTTGTGGCCTATCATGTGATCTATTCTGGAGAATGTTCTATATGCACTTGAAAAGAATGTGTATCCTATTGTTTTTGAGTGGAATATTATATATATGTACATATATATGTATTATTTCCATTTTGTGTAATGTGTCATTCAAAGCTGCTGTTTTCTTATTGATTTTCTGTCTGAATGATTTATCCATTGAAGTAGGGTATTAAGCTTCCCTACTATTACAGTATTACTGTAAATTTTTCATTTTATGTCTGTTAATATTGGCTTTATGTTTTGAGGTGCTCCTACATTGTGTGCATAGATATTTACAATTGTTGTTCTCTTATTGGAAGCCTCCCTTTATCATTATGCAACTTAGCTCTCTTGTCTCTTCTTATAGTCGGTTTTAAAGTCCATTTTGTCTGATATAAACGTTGCTACCCCAGCTTTTTCTTCTCATTTATATGATATATTTTTCCCCATCCCTCACTTTCAGCATGTATGTGTCTTTAGGTCTGAAGTGAGTCTCTTGTAGGGAGCATATAGATGGGTCTGGTTTTTGTCTTTGCTTTTGATGGGTCTTATTTTTGAATCCATTCAGTCATGCTATGTCTTTTGATTGGAGCATTTAGTCTATTTACATTTAAAGTAAATATTCATCATTATGAACGTATTGCCACTTTGTTAATTGCTTTCTCGTTATTTTTATAGTTCTGTTTCTTATTCTCTTATTCTCTTCCCTTATGACATGATGACTTTATTTAGTGTCATGTTTAGATTCCTTTCTCTTTATTTTTCTGTGATTCTCTTATGGGTTTATGGTTTGTGAATGCCATGAGACTCATGGAAAATCTTATGTATGTAGAAGTCTATATTAATTTGATGGATGCCTAAGTTTACACTCTAAAAGCACTGCATTTTTACTCTCCCCCTCCACATTTTATTTATATGACATCATATTTTACATCTTATTTTGTGTAATCCTTAATAAATTTTTGTGGATATAATTGATTTTACTACTTTTATCTTTTAACCTTTATACTTTTTTCTAAGTGATTGAGCTACTACCTTTATTATATTTTTGTTCTTAACAGTGAATAGTTTTCCTTTCATAATTTTATTATTTGTAGTTATGGCCATTTCTTTTCCTCTTAAAGAAGTCCCTTTAACATTACTTACAAAATCAGTTTAGTGATGATGAACTTCTTTAACTTTTGTTTGTCTGGGAAACTTTATCTCTCTTTCAATTCTCAATGATAATCTTGCTGGGCAGAGTATTATTGGTTATAGGTTTATTTATTTATGTGTTTCTCAGCGATTTCTTGATTTCTTGGTTTATTTATTTCTTGATTTATTTATTTGATTTATTTATTTAGAGAATGCAAACGTGCATGTGTGATCAGGGAAGGGGCAGAGAGAGGGAGAGAGAGAATCCCAAGCAGGCTCTGCACTGTCAGGGGAAAGCCAGATGCAGGTACTCAATCTCACAAAACATGAGATCATGACCTGAGCTGAAATCAAGAATTGGAGGCTTAATCCACTGAGCCACCCAGGTGCCCCTCCCCAGCATTTGCAATATATCATGTCACTTCCTTGTGCCTGCACAGTGTCTGCTGTGAATTCAAATGATAGTCTTACGGGGTTTCACTGGCATGTAACTATTTACTTTTATCTTGCTACTTTTAAGATTATGCCCTTATTATTAATTTCTAACATTTTAATCATTATGTGTGTTTTGTGGATCTCCTTGAGTTCATCTCGTTTGAGACTCTCAGGGCTTTCTGGACTTGGTTGTCTATTTCCTATCCCTGATTAGGGAAATTTTCAACTATTATCTTTTCAAGTATGTTTTCTGCTCCCTTTTTTCCCCTCTCTTCTCTTTCTGGGACCGCTTTGATGCAAAGTTTAGTTGTCTCAGAGGTCTCTTAACCTATCCTCATATTTTAAGTCTTTTGTTTTTTGTTATTCAACCTGGGTGGTTTCCATTACCCTGTCTTCCAAATCACTGATTTGTTCTGCGCTGTCTAATCTACCGTTGATTCCCTCTAGTGTATTTCTCATTTAGTTATTAAAAAGTTCAGCACTGATTAGTTATTTATATTTTTTTATCTCTTTCTTAAAGTTCTTACTAAGTTTATTACTATTTTTTTTAAGTCCATTGAACATCTTTACAAACTTCAAACTCTTTATTAGGTAGATTTTTTATGTCCATTTTATTTAGTTCTTTTTCTGAGGCTTATGTTTTATTCTTTTATTTAGAACATATTCCTGTGTCTCATTTTGTCCAACTCTCTGTGGACATAATGTTTCTAAGTATTAGGTAGGTAAGCTATTTCTCATGGTCTTGAAGGTGGTGGCCTTATGTGGAAGGCATCCTGTGGGACCCAGTGGTGTAATCTCTCTGTTCATCAGAGCCAAGCGCTCCAGGTATGTCCCTGTTGCAGACTTTGAGTCTGGAGTTCTCTCTTGTCCAGCAAGAGAGCAGATGCAGAATTGAATGCAAGAGAGGTTAATGTCTGGAAGGACACAAGAGCCCTGAGTAAGGGTCCTTGCTCCATATTTATTAGGATAAGAAGATTTACAAACGTGATGGACGTGCAGAAAGAGACAACGAAACAACGATCATTAATTCAAGTGTGTGAGAGAAAGGGGGTTTCAAACATACTCGGTGCTAGGGGTTTGGGTCAATACAAAACAGAATTGCGGTGCTAAACAGATAGCTGTTATAGCAGGCACCAGGAGCTGTGTCTGTTTATCTTAACTTGCCTAGGGGGTAAGACAGATAGAACATGCTACCTCCGGGTCACCAAGGCACCTTTATTTTGCTAATTAGCTCCAGGCAGTTTTATCCTCTTGAGGTGGGCTTTTGCCCTATTTACCTATTCTGGACGCTTTTGTCTGTGGAAGCAGCTTTCTGCTTTTGTTCTATGCTGGGGGAACTTTTGCCCTGTTTACCTATTCTGGACGCTCTTGTCCTAAGCTTTGTTAACCTATTGGTACAAGCTCAGGGGATTCCTAAACTTATTCCTCATATGTCCCCTGTGTGAGCTGCCTGTACCCTACTGTTGGGGCTAGGCTGTGACTACTGCAGCTGCACTAGTGAGCAGGACTAACCCCTGGGGTAGCTGGCTGAGTGGCCCAGCTATAGCTGTTGCGGGCTTCTTGGTGGACAGGGCTGGCCCCCCACCTCTAGAAGGCAGGAGTTGCTTTGAAGGGGCACCAGTGCTAGCCAGGGCTGCCCACCAGGTGTGGCAGTTTGGGAGCTTCCCTGAAGAGGCTCCTGTTGAAGGGAGAGGTTCAGATGGGCAGGTCTGCAGTGGAATGCTGGGGCTGCGCAAGCAGTGGTTTCAAGGCAAATGGAGAGTGTCAAAACTGGCTCCCATCAGTGTTTGACCAGGTAGGCTAAAGGAGGGCAAAAAATTAAAAAAAAAAAATCATGCCTGCTAGTAATTCCGATCCCGGAAAAAGTTCCTATTGTTCCTCAGCTGCTTGGTACATTTCCTAAAATGAGTCAATAATTTTTTTTTTTTTTTTTTTTTTTTGTGGTATAATCTAGGTGCTTTCCAAACTGCTTTTATCTTGGGCCTTGAGCTGAGTGATATAGTGCACTGGCCCTTTAAGAGCATAGTTTCAGTTTCCTATAGCTGTCCAGCCCTCCTACAGAGAAACCCACTGACTCTTCCCAGTGTAGGTCCCTAGGGTCTGGGGTGCCCAATATGGGGCTTGGAACCCTCCTCAGGGAGGATCTCCATGCCTGTTATATCTCTTCCACTTGTGCATTGCCAACCATGACTCTGCTCCTCCTACCCCCTCAAAGTGTCTTTTTCTTTATATTTCTAGCTGTGGAAGAGCTGTTCAGCCAGTCTTCAGGTCATTTTCAGAGTTTCGTTATATGTAGTTGCAGCCTTGATGTGTCTATGGGAAGAGGTGAGCTCATGATCCTTTTCCTACTCTATCTTCCCCATAGTCCAATGAAGTATTGTAAAATTTTGGTATTCAGTGTTTTTTAGACATAATGCTATTGCACACTTTATAGACCACAGTATAATGTAAATGCTTATATGCACTAAGAAACTGAAAAATTCATTTGATTCACTTTATTGCAATATTCACCTTATTGTAGTGGTCTGAAACTGAACCCATAATATCTGAAGTATGTCTCTATTGCTAACCAGGGAGCTCATCCAAGCTCCCTGTTTGGTGTTCAGGGTTGTTTATTGAGGATTGGTCACATCAACATGCAGTACCTCTATAACTGATCTCGGTATTTAGACTCTATTCTTCCCAAGCAGAAACTGGCATTTGCCATAATAACTATCTGCTTAACCTGGTAGTGCGTGGCCCAATGCCTCAGACATATAAAAGCATTCTTATCAGGCAGAATATTCCAAGGGCAGGAGCCAGTCAGGGACCAGCTATAAAGCAGGCCATGAAAATGTGCAGAGTTTCAATAATCCAGACCTGAGGAACTTTATCTTTTTTCTATACATAGAGTTATTATAAATTACTTGGCCAATGATTTCAAACATTGGGATCATATCTAAGTCTGGTTCTTCTGACTGCTTTGTTCTTTTGGTCTGTATCTTTTTTGTCTTTTGTTTTGTTTGTTTGATTATTGCCTTTTGACATGCCTGTAATTTTTGTATGTCTTTGAATCTATGTCTGACTGCCTAGATTTGGGGAGTATCAGTTGCCTCAAAACTTCTGTTTGTCTGAAAGATTCAAAAACATTATTGATATAAGTTATTACATTTTTTTCTTGTTTTAAAAATAGGAGTAACAACTCCCAAGATATTTACATGTCAGAAATAAAACCAGAAGTGTGTTCAATTATTTCCTATAGAATAAATTACAGTGTCAATCCACAAAATATAAAAGGTAGCTTACTTAGAATTATATGTAGAAAATAGTGGTGAAAGAAGGATTATAAATACTTATGAACTGGAAGAGAAATAGATTTGCAACATTGAAAATGGAATCATTCTTATTATATAGTAATTTTGAAAGATTGGCTGGTTTAGTTAAAAGAAAACCTAATCAGCAAATTAAAATTAAAAAAAAAATCTATCAGTCCACACAGTTTCCATGTTTAGAGTGGATTATTAAGTGTTGTTACCATTCAGCTAAGTCCTTCAAGAAATACATGACTACCATAATATTCGTATAAAGTGTAAATGTATGCAAATCTATTTTTTAAAGTTAAATTTTGACCCATTAGTTTTACATTTCTACACACTTTAAATGTTAACATCCTTATGTTATTCTACTTAAAATTATAACATAAGGAGGAAGGGAAAATTTATTTATGCATTTGTATACACCAGTGTTGAGTAGCAGAGGGACAGTATTATGGTATGGACTGGAATAAAAGCTGTGTTGGTTTTTAAAATTTTCATTGGGTTACACAGATAGTTTTTTCAATTATCTCTTTATTTTGTGGTGGCAGAAGCATCTATGTTTGTATTGGGAAGTTGATTCAGATTTGCTCTCTCCATAGGAACTCTTTGTCTGAACACTCCTGAGGAGTTAAAGCTAGGTCCTGCATACAAGAACAATTATCTATTCATATGAAATAAAATGTTAGAATTTAAAATAACTGAAGGATAAGAAATATATTTTTATATTTATCCAGATGGTTTGTTATTGATTGAATTGCTTATCATATTGACTGGTGATAGTTGACAATAAGTCATATAATCATGAATATACCCAGTTTCCTAAATAGTTTAAAATGTCTGATCATTTATTATATTACCACTAATAATTTAGTCTATATAAAAAGGATGACCTACATAATTAGGAACTTCAGGGCAGCTAATAAGCATCTAATATGCACATATGAGCAAGACCAACAAACATATCTTTATTACTTAGCTGATTGATGGCTTGATGATGGGCTGGTAAAGGCTGTTATTATATATTTGATCTTTCTTTAGGGTAGAGTAAGCACATTCCAGAAATTTTAGAATTTACTATTTTAGCAATGTAGTTAAAGAGAATCAGTCAAGGCAACTTGTCGATGTGTATGAATGTGTGCATAAGTGTATGTATGCATGCACATGCAGATACCCAAAAAGTACTGTGGCGAATTACATTTTTAACACATAAGATTTAAAATAAATTAAAATTTAATGTTTGTATTTTAAAGAATGTTGATTGTGTGATCCCCTATGGGTGTGCTAGACCTGGCTGTTAACAGGCTCACAATATCTGATTGTTAAATTTTCAAGAATTTGTAAACCAGTAGCTAAACTGTTGGTAGTTTGAAATTGACCATTATGGGGAGGATTTTCACCACAGAAATCAGCAAACACTATACATTGGGACTTTCTCCCTCCAGAATGCCAGCTTACAAGTATACCACTACACATTCTTTTCCTTTGCCTCTTTCATTAAACAACCAGGTAACTACCAACTGAAAACTCCTTTCTCTACCTCTTGATAAAGGTATAGTCAAGAGGAATTACTCAGTGGTCATAATGCAACTGACAAATTTTTTTTTATTTATATATGAAATTTATTGTCAAATTGGTTTCCATACAACACCCAGTGCTCATCCCAAAAGGTGCCCTCCTCAATACCCATCACCCACCCTCCCCTCCCTCCCACCCCCCATCAACCCTTAGTTTGTTCTCAGTTCTCAACAGTCTCTTATGCTTTGGCTCTCTCCCACTCTAACCTCTTTTTTTTTTTTTTCCTTCCCCTCCCCCATGGGTTCCTGTTAAGTTTCTCAGGATCCACATAAGAGTGAAACCATATGGTATCTGTCTTTCTCTGTATGGCTTATTTCACTTAGCATCACCCACTCCAGTACCATCCACGTTGCTACAAAAGGCCATATTTCATTTTTTCTCATTGCCACGTAGTATTCCATTGTGTATATAAACCACAATTTCTTTATCCATTCATCAGTTGATGGACATTTAGGCTCTTTCCATAATTTGGCTATTGTTGAGAGTGCTGCTATGAACATTGGGGTACAAGTGCCCCTATGCATCAGTACTCCTGTGTCCCTTGGATAAATTCCTAGCAGTGCTATTGCTGGGTCATAGGGTAGGTCTATTTTTAATTTTCTGAGGAACCTCCACACTGCTTTCCAGAGCGGCTGCACCAATTTGCATTCCCACCAACAGTGCAAGAGGGTTCCCATTTCTCCACATCCTCTCCAGCATCTATAGTCTCCTGATTTGTTCATTTTGGCCACTCTGACTGGCGTGAGGTGATATCTGAGTGTGGTTTTGATTTGTATTTCCCTGATAAGGAGCGACGCTGAACATCTTTTCATGTGCCTGTTGGCCATCCGGATGTCTTCTTTAGAGAAGTGTCTATTCATGTTTTCTGCCCATTTCTTCACTGGGTTATTTGCTTTTTTGGGTGTGGAGATTGGTGAGCTCTTTATAGATTTTGGATACTAGCCCTTTGTCCGATATGTCATTTGCAACTATCTTTTCCCATTCCGTTGGTTGCCTTTTAGTTTTGTTGGTTGTTTCCTTTGCTGTGCAGAAGCTTTTTATCTTCATAAGGTCCCAGTAATTCACTTTTGCTTTTAATTCCCTTGCCTTTGGGGATGTGTCGAGTAAGAGATTGCTACGGCTGAGGTCAGAGAGGTCTTTTCCTGCTTTCTCCTCTAAGGTTTTGATGGTTTCCTGTCTCACATTCAGGTCCTTTATCCATTTTGAGTTTATTTTTGTGAATGGTGTGAGAAAGTGGTCTAGTTTCAACCTTCTGCATGTTGCTGTCCAGTTCTCCCAGCACCATTTGTTAAAGGGACTGTCTTTTTTCCATTGGATGTTCTTTCCTGCTTTGTCAAAGATGAGTTGGCCATACGTTTGTGGGTCTAGTTCTGGGGTTTCTATTCTATTCCATTGGTCTATGTGTCTGTTTTTGTGCCAATACCATGCTGTCTTGATGATGACAGCTTTGTAGTAGAGGCTGAAGTCTGGGATTGTGATGCCTCCTGCTTTGGTCTTCTTCTTCAAAATTACTTTGGCTATTCGGGGCCTTTTGTGGTTCCATATGAATTTTAGGATTGCTTGTTCTAGTTTCGAGAAGAATGCTGGTGCAATTTTGATTGGGATTGCATTGAATGTGTAGATAGCTTTGGGTAGTATTGACATTTTGACAAGTTTATTCTTCCAATCCATGAGCAGGGAATGTCTTTCCATTTCTTTAAATCTTCTTCAATTACCTTCATAAGCTTTCTATAGTTTTCAGCATACAGATCCTTTACATCTTTGGTTAGATTTATTCCTAGGTATTTTATGCTTCTTGGTGCAATTGTGAATGGGATCAGTTTCTTTATTTGTCTTTCTGTTGCTTCATTGTTAGTGTATAAGAATGCAACTGATTTCTGTACATTGATTTTGTATCCTGCAACTTTGCTGAATTCATGTATCAGTTCTAGCAGACTTTTGGTGGAGTCTGTCGGATTTTCCATGTATAATATCATGTCATCTGCAAAAAGCGAAAGCTTGACTTCATCTTTGCCAATTTTGATGCCTTTGATTTCCTTTTGTTGTCTGATTGCTGATGCTAGAACTTCCAGCACTATGTTAAACAACAGCGGTGAGAGTGGGCATCCCTGTCGTGTTCCTGATCTCAGGGAAAAAGCTCTCAGTTTTTCCCCATTGAGGATGATGTTAGCTGTGGGCTTTTCATAAATGGCTTTTATGATCTTTAAGTATGTTCCTTCTATCCCGACTTTCTCAAGGGTTTTTATTAAGAAAGGGTGCTGGATTTTGTCAAAGGCCTTTTCTGCATCGATTGACAGGATCATATGGTTTTTCTCTTTTTTTTTGTTAATGTGATGTATCACGTTGATTGATTTGCGAATGTTGAACCAGCCCTGCATCCCAGGAATGAATCCCACTTGATCATGGTGAATAATTCTTTTTATATGCCGTTGAATTCGATTTGCTAGGATCTTATTGAGAATGTTTGCATCCATATTCATCAGGGATATTGGCCTGTAGTTCTCTTTGTTTACTGGGTCTCTGTCTGGTTTAGGAATCAAAGTAATACTGGCTTCATAGAATGAGTCTGGAAGTTTTCCTTCCCTTTCTATTTCTTGGAATAGCTTGAGAAGGATAGGTATTATCTCTGCTTTAAACGTCTGGTAGAACTCCCCTGGGAAGCCATCTGGTCCTGGACTCTTATTTGTTGGGAGATTTTTGATAACCGATTCAATTTCTTCGCTGGTGATGGGTCTGTTCAAGCTTTCTATTTGCTCCTGATTGAGTTTTGGAAGAGTGTGGGTGTTCAGGAATTTGTCCATTTCTTCCAGGTTGTCCAATTTGTTGGCATATAATTTTTCATAGTATTCCCTGATAATTGTTTGTATCTCTGAGGGATTGGTTGTAATCATTCCATTTTCATTCATGATGTTATCTATTTGGGTCATCTCCCGTTTCTTTTTGAGAAGCCTGGCTAGAGGTTTGTCAATTTTGTTTATTTTTTCAAAAAACCAACTCTTGGTTTTGTTGATCTGCTCTACAGTTTTTTTAGATTCTATATTGTTTATTTCTGCTCTGATCTTTATTATTTCTCTTCTTCTGCTGGGTTTCGGCTGCCTTTGCTGTTCTGCTTCTATTTCCTTTAGGTGTGCTGTTAGATTTTGTATTTGGGATTTTTCTTGTTTCTTGAGATAGGCCTGGATTGCAATGTATTTTCCTCTCAGGACTGCCTTTGCTGCGTCCCAAAGCGTTTGGATTGTTGTATTTTCATTTTCGTTTGTTTCCATATATTGTTTAATTTCTTCTCTAATTGCCTGGTTGACCCACTCATTCGTTAGTAGGGTGTTCTTTAACCTCCATGCTTTTGGAGGTTTTCCAGACTTTTTTCTGTGGTTGATTTCAAGCTTCATAGCATTGTGGTCTGAAAGTATGCATGGTATGATTTCAATTCTTGTAAACTTATGAAGGGCTGTTTTGTGACCCAGTATATGATCTATCTTGGAGAATGTTCCATGTGCACTCGAGAAGAAAGTATATTCTGTTGCTTTGGGATGCAGAGTTCTAAATAGATCTGTCAAGTCCATCTGATCCAATGTCTCATTCAGGGCCCTTGTTTCTTTATTGACCGTGTGTCTAGATGATCTATCCATTTCTGTAAGTGGGGTGTTAAAGTCCCTGCAATTACCACATTCTTATCAATGAGGTTGCTTATGTTTATGAGTAATTGTTTTATATATTTGGGTGCTCCGGTATTCGGCGCATAGACATTGATAATTGTTAGCTCTTCCTGATGGATAGACCCTGTCACTATTATATGATGTCCTTCTTCATCTCTTGTTACAGCCTTTAATTTAAAGTCTAGTTTGTCTGATATAAGTATGGCTACTCCAGCTTTCTTTTGGCTTCCAGTAGCATGATAAATAGTTCTCCATCCCCTCACTCTCAATCTAAAGGTGTCCTCAGGTCTAAAATGAGTCTCTTGTAGACAGCAAATAGATGGGTCTTGTTTTTTTATCCATTCTGATACCCTATGTCTTTTGGTTGGCGCATTTAATCCATTTACATTCAGTGTTATTATAGAAAGATATGGGTTTAGAGTCATTGTGATGTCTGTATGTTTTATGCTTGTAGTGATGTCTCTGGTACTTTGTCTCACAGGGTCCCCCTTAGGATCTCTTGTAGGGCTGGTTTAGTGGTGACAAATTCCTTCAGTTTTTGTTTGTTTGGGAAGACCTTTATCTCTCCTTCTATTCTAAATGACAGACTTGCTGGATAAAGGATTCTCGGCTGCATATTTTTTCTGTCTAGCACACTGAAAATCTCGTGCCAATTCTCTCTGGCCTGCCAAGTTTCAAAAGAGAGGTCAGTCACGAGTCTTATAGGTCTCCCTTTATATGTGAGGGCACGTTTACCCCTTGCTGCTTTCAGAATTTTCTCTTTATCCTTGTATTTTGCCAGTTTCACTATGATATGTCGTGCAGAAGATCGATTCAAGTTACGCCTGAAGGGAGTTCTCTGTGCCTCTTGGATTTCAATGCCTTTTTCCTTCCCCACTTCAGGGAAGTTCTCAGCTATTATTTCTTCAAGTACCCCTTCAGCACCTTTCCCTCTCTCTTCCTCCTCTGGGATACCAATTATGCGTATATTATTTCTTTTAAGTGTATCACTTAGTTCTCTAATTTTCCCCTCATACTCCTGGATTTTTTTATCTCTCTTTTTCTCAGCTTCCTCTTTTTCCATAACTTTATCTTCTAGTTCACCTATTCTCTCCTCTGCCTCTTCAATCCGAGCCGTGGTGGTTTCCATTTTGTTATGCATTTCGTTTAAAGCGTTTTTCAGCTCCTCGTGACTGTTCCTTAGTCCCTTGATCTCTGTAGCAAGAGATTCTCTGCTGTCAGCTATACTGTTTTCAAGCCCAGCGATTAATTTTATGACTATTATTCTAAATTCACTTTCTGTTATATTATTTAAATCCTTTTTGATCAGCTCATTAGCTGTTGTTATTTCCTGGAGATTCTTCTGAGGGGAATTCTTGTGCTTGGTCATTTTGGATAGTCCCTGGCGTGGTGAGGACCTGCAGGGCACTTCCCCTGTGCTGTGGTGTATAACTGGAGTTGGTGGGCGGAGCCGCAGTCAGACCTGATGTCTGCTCCCAGCCCACCGCTGGGGCCTCAGTCAGACCTGTGCGTGCCTTCTCTTCCCCTCTCCTAGGGGCGGGATTCACTGTGGGGTGGGGTGGCCTGTCGGGGCTACTTGCACACTGCCAGGCTTGTGATGCTGGGGATCTGGTGTCTTAGCTGGGGTGGGTAGGCAAGGTGCACAGGGGCAGGAGGGGCAGGCTTAGCTTGCTTCTCCTTAGGTGATCCACTTCAGGAGGGGCCCTGTGGCAGCAGGAGGGAGTCAGATCCGCTGCCAGAGGTTTGGCTCTGCAGAAGCGCAGAGTTGGGTGTTTGTGCAGAGCGAGCAAGTTCCCTGGCAGGAACTGGTTCTCTTTGGGATTTTGGCTGGGGGATGGGCGGGGGAGATGGCACTGGCGAGCGCCTTTGTTCCCCACCAAACTGAGCTCTGTCGTCCGGGGGCTCAGCAGCTTTCCTTCCCTTTGTCCTCCAGCCTTCCCGCTTTCTGAGCAGAGCTGTTAACTTATGACCTCCCAGCCGGTAAGTCACGCTTGCTGTCGGAACACAGTCCGTCAGGCCCTTCCGCTTTTTGCAAGCCAGACTCGGGGGCTCTGCTTGGCCGGCGAGTCACCCCTCCGCCCCGGCTCCCCTCCACCAGTCCGTGGAGCGCGCAAGGCCTCGCCGCCCTTCCTACCTTCTTCCGTGGGCCTCTCGTCTGCGCTTGGCTCTGGCGACTCTGTTCTGCTAATCCTCTGGTGGTTTTCTGGGTTATTTAGGCAGGTGTAGGTGGAATCTAAGTGATCAGCAGGACGCGCGGTGAGCCCGGAGTCCTCCTACGCCGCCATCTTCCCTCTCCCTCCGCAACTGACAAATTTTAATATTTACTTCTTGCCTTGCCCTTCTATGTAGACCAAAAGTACCCTGCAAGCCTCTGGCAGTAGTGGGATAAAATTTGAGCATGTGAAATATGCTCAAGGATCCAGACCTCTCACACTCTTTCCCTTAAAGCATAATTTGTATTCTCCTGCCAATGGACAGAATTGGCATTGTAAAACTGTCAAATAACTGGGAGCTTTTATATCCATAAGCCACAGCAGTCGCATTACAAAGTACGTCAGGTGATATGAGGGGTATTAGCTTAAAATAATATATGAGTGTGATTAAGCAGATAAATCTCACAGAACTAATTTGTAAAACATCATTAGAAATCAGACATGAGTGAAATAAACCAATCAATAGCATGCCCTTCCTATGTCTATGAAAAGCATTAGAAATAAGTTGTCATTTTGTACATATGAATTTCAAGTCAGAACAAAAGCTAAGGCTTAGGCTACTGGACAATAGCTAGAGTTTTAAAATTCTGATATTTTCATGTAGAATCCATAACCTTCAGCTTATAAAAATTTTCTCTATTACTGTAATTTTGAGCATGTTTGATGTCTAAATACATTTTCATCATGTTCCATGTTGTTGAACAAGAAAATTATTTAAATTTCTCCAGAGGGCTTGTGTTTGGGAATTGACAAATTGTTTCAATCCATGGAACCAAATATTATAAACCCTTGTAGTGATGTCTCTGGTACTTTAATATTATAAACCCTATTAATTATTCCATTTGGAATAATTGACTAAGTCTTTTTTTTTTATTTCCTTTTTTTGCTTTTTTTTTTTTTTTGCTTCTTTGTTAATTACGTTGGACTACAGAATATTCCATTATACATAATCAAAAATGAGTAGTATGTCTCAAAACTTGATTGGGTTCTGCAGTTGAGAAAAAGGAAAAAAATAGTGATAAGCTTCCAAAGTTATTACTCAGGAAATCAATGGTCTACTGTGAGGTAACAACAGTGAACAGCTTTCTGGAAAGATGAGAGAGAAAAGCAGTGAGAGAGGATTAATGAAACAGTTATCACAGTATTGATTAGGCCTCAAACTAGCAAATTTAAGCCTGGATCTTGCTAAAAAGGAGCACAAGTCAATTTGGCCAAATAATAGTTTAATAACTATTTGATGAGGAAAACTTTGAGACATTGCATCATATTATGTGGAATAGAACTCATAAGATGGGTAAATCAGACAGACAAAGAAGCACAGAATATATAAATGAGAAACATTCTGGTGGCAATATTTTTCATATTTTTATCTTCTCTTGATAATATACTAATTATCAGGTGAAATATTAACAAGTAATAACATTAACTTTTAGGAGCTGAAACAGTGCAACAGGGACAAATAGATTATTCTAAAGACTTTAAAGTAGTGGGATTTTGAAACCTATGCTAGATACATTCTTTCCAGGGCAATAAAGGATAAAAGTAATGATAAACTTAAAAAAAAAAAACAAAAAAAAAACCCCCAGAAAATTTGATTCAGCTGAACATTTTACTCTAAAAATTCCTGACAGTCTAGTCTTATAGTTGAGAGAGTAACATATACTTGGGGTTTGAATTAATTCTCATAAAGAAATTCTCATTAGCCAAAATATCAAGAATGATACCATTAACTAAATAGCACTTTCATATTTTGATACTCTTTAAAGTCCCTAAAATATTAAAAACGCAAATGCTTAAAAGAAATTCATGTGCATGTGTATGTCAGTGTTCAGGGGGAGGTGCGATTTGCATGATGTGATAGATAAAAATTATATAAGCAACAAAATAAAAGTGTTTGAATAAATATACTCATATACACAATACTCCAGAAACTTTGGTGGCCAAATTTATGGAGAGGAATAAATGTTTTGATATGCTCCTTTTAGGAACAACTTGAATCTTTAAAATCTTCTGTGTTTTCATTTTCATTTAAAAATAAGGATGAAATGTGAATTAGGATTTTAGTGTGTTTTGGTTTCTAGATGTATACACGTACTGGTTTTCAAAGTTAAAAAAAATGTTTTATTTCCAGGGTATCTCAGTGTACATCTCCCTTTTCTTTTTAGCTTTAATGTTATTTTCTCAGGCTTCACTATCAAAATGATACTCCCATGACTTGAAGGTAGAAGCAAACAACAAAAAATAATTGTCAAGTTTGATTAAAGGCAAATAGTTGCATTCACATTACACTAATGTAGTGGCTGGGTTGATATGGTATTTATTTTAAAATAATATACTACTGTATACACATGTGTGTATTATATGTATACACATATAATGATAGTTATGTGTCAGCTTGATAAATGAGTTGTATAGGACGTCTCATGCCTTCCTGCATTCTACTTTGACTTGTTTTTATTTGGGATTTCTTTGCCAATCAATAATTTTGACGGTAGCATTTTAGCTTACACATTATCAAATAAAAAAATCTAAAGACTTGTGGATAGATATGCTGTAAGGAGCTAGTATTATAATTTTTTTTTAATGTTTGTTTATTTTTGAGACAGAGCGTGAGTGGGGGAGGGCACGCGAATGTAGAGAGTGTGAGACACAGGATCAGAAGCAGGCTCCGGGCTCTGAGCTGTCAGCACAGAGCCCAATCCGGGGCTCAGATCCACGAACCATGAGATCATGACCTGAGCCGAAGTCGGATGTTTAACTGACTGAGCCACCCAGGCGCCACAGGAGCTAGTATTATAGTCACATTATGTTTGTAGAACTTTAAGGGAAATTTCTAATTAATATTTGAACTATGACCTCTTCATTGATAAAGTGGTAAAGTTTTACATAATCAATGATTATGATAAATAGCTACACAAAAACATTAGCTGTTTAGATGTTGTTTTTAAAATAAACCATCTGGCTGTATGCTCTGCAAATATCCTAAGAATAGGAAATATATAACAAATCAAGAAATGAATAGAGTTATAAAAATGTTTCATATGTTTATAAATACATATGTGTATAACTTACTGAAATTTAGCTAGACATTTTCCAGTTTGTCTCTGCATTAAATTTATATGATCAAAGACATGTGCTATTTAAAATTTCTTAAATAATTATTAAGTAGGAAAAAATTCATAGAAAGTTTATTGGCAGTATTTATATTAAGCAACTATAGTGTTCAAATGAATACATGAATCAGCTTGCCCTTTATTTAATTCAGTTGCTTTCTAAAAACTGCCTATTCCTTGGTTATGCTTGATCACTAATTAAAGTAGAATGAATTCCCTGTGCTTGATGTATTTAATTTAGGTCTACATAGCATCAAGATGGATGGAATAGATAAGTGAAATACAGAGTTTAAGAAAAAAAATAATTTTCAATTAAAAAGTGGAAGCTCTTAGTTATCCCAAAGGAATAAAAACAAGAAAAATAGAATAAATGCCTAATTAAATTATAGGGTAACCCAAAGCGTGTATCATATTGTCAGAATAACACAATTCAGAATACTTTTACATACCCCTAATCCAGGAACATTACACCTTTTGAATTTGATTAATAAGCAGTCTCAAGATTTATTTCCACTAATGATCAGGTCTCAGTGAAAAGCTGAATTCTGTTTTTTGTCTTGTTTTCCTCTTCCAGTGTTTGTTCATTTAACAACCATGTACTGAGCAGGCCCTGCATTGAAATAGTGTCTAAGATTTTATTACATAATATTTGAGAGGAAAAGCATGCCGCCTCATCACCAAAATTAATAATCTCATGCAGGTTCAGTTTATCAAGTCAGGGTCGCCAATTGTGGGTCTGGCTCATCACATAGAGGTCACCAGTTGTGGGTTCGGCTTTCGGCTTTGTCCAACAAAGCCAAGGACCACAGAAAGGTTTATTTAAGACCCCCGAATCAAGAGAGGTGAGAGGGAGGCTCAGGGAAGTCTCCCTGAACTGCTCTCAGGCTCCTGTATTTACTAGGCACACATTATAAAGAAAACATTGTACAATATGTCAATGGCTATGTGCCAACAAGAAAGTATAGAAAGCATGTAAAGCATAAGGTGTTCCCAAGACTACAAAAGAGCAGATGCCAAAAGGCAGGATTGAGAACAAGTTAAGATATTCCATAGATAACATGGTCTAAGGAATTCATGACCACAAACAGGAACCATCCCCTAAATATACATTAAATAGATACAGGTCAAATGTTTTCAGCAGGGCCAGAAAGCAGTGTGATGCTTCCCTACAATCTCCTTAACCAGGACATAGCTATTTGATATCACACAATCTCAATATGAATTTTATGTTCCAGTATGAAACAACATTAGGAGATGCCCAAAAAAGAATACAAATGATTTTGAATCCTATCTCCCAGTCTTAAAACATATCTATGTATTGGGGCACCAGGGTGGCTCAGTTGGTTGAGCGTCTGACTTCTGCTGGGGTCATGATCTTGCGGTTCATAAGTTCCAGCCCTGCGTTGGGCTCTGTGCTGGCAACTTGGAGCCTGGAGCCTGCTTGGGATTCTGTAGCCCCTCCCCCACTTGTGCTCTGTCTCTGTCTCTCAAAAATAAATAAATGTAAAAAACATATCTATGTATTAAAGAGAAGAATGAATATGAAAATAGTGGGTTTGAATGGAGGAAGGGGTGTGACAGGAAATAGAATTCAAGGTGATAGTAAATTAATCAAGTAGATATAGCATGAAATACTTGAAATAAAATTTTTTTTTTAAAGTGAAATATTATTGTGGGTATTTCCTTTATGAAAATTGAATGCTATATGTTATATAAGCAAATATTCATTGTGTTAGGATTGAGGACAGACTGGAAATTTACTAGTTTATAACTGGAAAGATCTTTTGGCATTGAACATATATGTGTAATTATGCCTCTACCAAACAGGTAAAAATCAAAACTGTTTTTGTTAAAGAAGTTTTGGGTCTGTCTTCCCATGTACTTGGTTTCACCATTAATTCATACAGTTGCATTTGAGCACCTGTAGAAGAGGGTTGAATGTATTCTATTAAGAGAGATGGCTGGCCAAGATCATCCAATGAGTTTCCTGTATTTTCAGTTATTTCTCTATGTCAGCAACAACATGAATGCATGAGAAATATTTCTTTCCTATTAGGTCTTTGCTAGTTTTCAGTAACTGCAATGCTTAAGAAAAAAAACAAAGTTCAACTTGATTTATTTAAATGGAACACTGTATCCTCTTCTCAATTAACACAATCTAAAGTAACAATCAAATTTGACAAATATTCAAGTGTTAAATTATAATTGGACGCTCACAGATAGTCTGTCAGTGGAACACCTAACAGCAGTCTTTCTGCATTTTGAAAGCATGAAATAAAATATAAACATAATACACAATGCAGTGTTTCATAAACTGCTAACTTTCAGGGTTTTAATTAGAGGCGTAAAGCAGATAATTCAAATATTATGTTATTTTATAGCAATCATCTTCAGCATCTGCAGTAGTAGGAAAGTAGTGGGAAGTAGTGGGAAAGATCCCAGAGAGACTATAGATTGAATTAAATGAGAGACAAATATATGTTTACAAAAATAAGAATGGATGCCAAATACTGCATTTTTATAGCATGTTTGCAACTCAAACCCTATCATAAAAATAGTTCCAAGAGTAATAATTCCATAGATTAAGACACTTATTAGTGCTTTTTAAAATATTGAGCAATTTTGAGATCTTTCTGTGAAAATGTTAATACTTTGCATTCAAAGGCATATAAGCTAATAAATATTTTAAATTTTAAAATTATTTTTCATTAACTATCTTTGATTTGATTTATTCAGCCAAAGGATTAATGATTGTTCATATTATAAACTTTTAAATACTAATGTTCATGATTCACTTTTTTACAGAAGTTCAACATGTCCTCTCTAGAAGATTTCAGGAACTATCTGGTGAAACTTGTGCAAACTTGTATTATTGAATCTGGACATTATATCAACAATTGCTTAATCACAATGTGCATGTTACTTCAGTGTTACTCTGCTATATTGAGAAGGCAAATATGTGTTCTTAAATTATTTATTTATTGATTATTTAATATTTATTTATTTTGAGAGAGAGAGACAGACAGACAGACGGTCAGACTAGGGGAAGTGTGGACAGAGAGAGGGAGACAGAATCTGAAGCAGGCTCCAGGCTCTGAGCTGTCTGCACAGAGCCTGACGCGGGGCTCAAACCCATGAACCGTGAGATCATGGCCTGAGCCAAAGTCAGATGCCCAACGGACTGAGCCACTCAGGTGCTCCCAGGTGCCCCTTTTCTTAAATGTTTAACAGCTAAGACACAAAACAGACTTTCCCTGATTATTTTTAAATTTGTAAAAATAAAACAAAAACCTGGCATTGTTGAACAGAAGAAAGTATTTGCCAGTAGGGCTTTGACTCAAATTAATTGACACTTGGAATGTTTAAGTATTTAGGACAAAAAGCTTAAGAGCCATGTGATAGTATTTTGCAGAGCAAAGAATTCAAAGAAGCGGGTTTAAATTCATATGGAGGACAATGCCGGGAAAGGCAAACTGAAACATAGTCATGAGAGCACTGGAGTTGCAAAGAGAAAAAAAAAAAAAAAAAAGTGAACCAAGGGAAAAAGCAAGCTGTTATCAAGAATCAGGCAAAGCCAACATCAAGAAGGTATAAAGCCAATTATTTCAGGAGATAATAGAGCAAAAGCTACATTTCAAGGAAAGTGAATCAGATCTGTGAGCCACATCTCTTTTTACTTTTATTTTTTATATATATTGTATATCTCCTGGTTTTGCCTCGGCAGACATTTGGTGCCATCTCCTTTCATTGCTTAGCTATAGATTTAGTGGGAAGTTCTCATCCTCATGCTTATTATGTACTTATTAACCAAATGCACACGGGTTGTCATTTTATGTAAGAATTGTGGCTATCGAAGTTTAGGAGTTCTTCAAATCTGTAATTTAATAAGAGACTCACTGTTAGGAAATAGAAACTTACTCTTGGTTATAGATTTTATAGTGCCAAAAATTCAAGTATGAATGAAGGTGTAGTTTCATTTTCTTGGTGCAAGGACTCAGTGGTTTATGTAACAGTGACCATGTAGAATGTTGGAGCCATTTGAAATTGCTGAGTAAGGGGACTGGATCCATTTTATGGTGGGCTAATAGTTGGGTTATGTTTGGTTTTATTGTTTACGTCTTTCAGAGGGGGAAGTTTTTGATGAATTGGGAAACTCGTGCTTCTAAAACAAAACATCACCCTGAGTGTTTTCAAGTCGAGATGCATCAATAACAATAGGAAGAAAAAATAGAAAACATTAGGTGTACCTTTTCATAAATGTGTATGCTTTTATAAAAACTCCAGATAGGTCTCTAAGGGAGTGGAGTTTAGTATCTAGAATATATTTTGTTCCTTGTGATAAAGTTGAAATCAGCTGTGATCAGTTTCTGTAAGAAGAAATAAAAAAAAAAATTAGATGAATAGATTTTAGATTTAGGCCAAGTGAGAGCAAGACTCCAATGCTACAATGAAGTGTCCTGGTTTTATATGCCAGATATTGGAGTAGACTAGTGGTGTAGACAATAGCCAAGTAGCGCTTGGGTTCATGAAATGTTTTTCTCCCTGAGGGGTAGAGTGTGAAGAATGGCTTTTATTAGATAATGTAAGGAATAGGGTAAGCGTAAACTATCAGAAATATAAACACCCACTGAAATAAATTTCTAGAAACTATTATGTTTAGGGGCATCTGGGTGGCTCAATCAAGTGTCCAACTCTTGATTTTGGCACATGGTTCCTGAGATGGAACCCAGCTTTAGGCTTTGCACTGACAGTGTGGATCCTGGTTGGTATTCTCTCCCCAACTCTCTCTCTTTCTGCCTCTCCCCTAGTTGTGCCTGTGCACGCTCTCTTTCAGAATAAAGAAACATTAAAGAAACTATTATGTTTAGTAAGTACATTTCTCTTTAAATTTGCAATAACTCGACAATCAAAATAGATATAAAGAAGAGAATCAAAGCATTTCTGGCCATATTTATATTTTGGGGTATTTAAATAAAATTTCAGAGGTATGGTCAATAAGTACATTAGATTTTATATGCTGACCCATGTTCTTGCTGTCGATGAAGTTATCTATGTCATTTTAGTAGATTTTCAATCCTAAATTTTATAACTATAATTAAAAAAAAAGGAACCCTATGCCTTTGAAACGTGGGATAACTGTGAGTCTAAAGAAATATGCAAACACACAATTAGTGGTCTTAGACTCCTAAAATATGCAATTTTCCACTTATCTCATTAACAGCTCAAGAATCAACTTTATGTCCATTAATCCCATGATTCTAAAATATTTTTTTTTCAACGTTTATTTATTTATTTTTGGGACAGAGAGAGACAGAGCATGAACGGGGGAGGGGCAGAGAGAGAGGGAGACACAGAATCGGAAACAGGCTCCAGGCTCTGAGCCATCAGCCCAGAGCCTGACGCGGGGCTCGAACTCACGGACCGCGAGATCGTGACCTGGCTGAAGTCGGACGCTTAACCGACTGCGCCACCCAGGCGCCCCCATTAATCCCATGATTCTAAGTTCTAATTTATTAAAGTGAATTCCATGGAAGAAGAGATGTCAAATGTTAGAGTTAAGGGGCAATTAAAGCTGATAGTGATAAAATTGAGAGGTTTGTGGGTCATTAAAGACCTGGCATTTTCCATTCTATATTCATTCATTTTATATAAATATGAAATATACTTATTGTATATATCTTTTCATTTAAAATTACTTTTCCAGGTTTTCCAGAGCCTATTTCTTTTTCCTTCTTTTTGTTTAAAAAGGGTAATTGGCATACATTACATTAGTTTCAAGTGTACAACATAAAAATTTGATATTTGTGTAATTGTGAAATGATCATCGCAGTATGTCTAATTAACATCTATCACCATACATATTTATAGAATTTTGTCTTGAAATGAGAACTGTTCAGATCTACTCTCTTAGCAACTTTTATATATGCAATAGTTATTATTAACTAGTCATCATGCTATGCATTATATCCACATAATTTACTTACTTTACAACAGGAAGTTTGTACCTTTTGACTTCATTTATTCACCCATTTTGCACACCCTCACCCCCATCCACTGCTTCTGGTAACCACCAATCTGTTCTCTGTAGCTATGAGCCTTTTTTCTCCACTTGATTTGTTTTATTTAGCATAATGCCCTTAAGGTTCATCTGTGTTGTTGCAAATGGTGAAATTTAATTCCTTTTTATGGCTGATTAATACCCACTGTATATACCAAACTTTTTTTCATATCTTGACTACTATAAATGATGCTGCAATGAACATGGGGGTGCATATATCTTTTTGAGCTAATAGTGTCAATTTCTTTGGAAATTGACACCCACCAGTGGAATTTCTGGATATGGTAGTTCTATTTTTAATTTTTTCATGAAACTTCACACTATTTTCCGTAGTAGATCCATCAGTTTACATCCCCACCAACAGTCCATAAGGCTTTCCTTTTCTCTACAGTCTCACCAAAACTTGTTATTTCTTGTATTTTTGACAAGAGACATTCTAACAAGTGTGAGGTGATTTCTCTGTGGTTTTGATTTTCATTCTCCTGATGATTACTGATGTTGAGCATCTTTTCATATCACTGTTGGCAATGTATGTCTTTGGGAAAATGGCTATACAGATCATGTGCCCATTTTTAAATCCGATTGTTTGTTTTTCTGCTATTGAGTTATATGTGTTTTTTATATATTTTGGATATTAACCCCTTATCCAGATATACAATTTGCAAGTATCTTCTATTCAGTCAGTTGCCTTTTCATTTTGTTGGTGGTTTCCTTTGCTGTACAGAAAATTTTAATTTGATATAGTCCCACTTGTTTACTTTTTGCTTGTATTCCCTTTGTTTTGGTGTCAAATCCAAAAATATTATGATGTTGATGTCAAGGAGTTTACTCCCTGTTTTCGTCTAGGAGTTTTAGGTTTTGGGGTCTTATTTTCAAGGCTTTAATCCATTTGGGTTAACTTTTGTGTATGGTGCAAGATAGTGGTCCAGTTTATTCTTTTGCATGTGTCTGTTGAGTTGTCTCAACACCATTTATTAAACAGACCATCCTTTCCCAATTGTATATTCTTGGCTCCTTTGTGGTAAATCAACTGATCATACACGCATGGGTTTATTTCTGGGCTTTCTATTTTGTTTCATTGATTTTATATATATATATATATATATATATATATATATATACACACACACACACATATATATAAGTATACATTATATAATATATTATATATTACATTATATATTATTAAATTATATATTATGTTACATTATATATTTATTATTACATTATATATGTGTATATATACATATATAAAGTAATAAATACAATTATATTATAATATATGAAATATTATATTTAATGTGTCTGTTTTTGTGCCAGTACCATTCTGTTTTGATTAACAGATTTGTAACAAAGTTTGATATCTGGGAGTATGACATGTCCCAGTTTGTTCTCATTTCTCAAGATTGCTTTGGCTACTTCTGGAGTCTCTTAGGGTTTTACAGAAATCTAAAAATCCTTTTAGGATTGTTTGTTTTTATATTTGATGCATTTATAAATGAGATTTTTAAATAATTCTTTCTGTTCATTATTAGTGAATAGAAACACAACATATTTCTGTATTGATATTCCATCTGGAATTTTACTGAATTTATTTATTATTTTACTTCTAACAGTTTTTTGGGGAGAGTCTTTAGGGTTATGTAAAAGTAACATCAGCAAATTGTGACAGTTTACTTCTACTTTCCAATTTGGAGGCCGTTTCTTTTTCTTGTCTAATTTCTCTGGCTAGAACTTCCAATACTATTTTGAATCAAAGTGGTAAAATTGGGCATTCTTGCTTTGTTCCTTATCTTAGCAGAAAAGCTTTCATATTTCTACCATTGAATATAATGTTAGCTATGGGCTTGTCATATATGGCCTTTATTATGTTGAGGTATGTTCTTTCTATACCCACTTTGTGGAGAAGTATTTTTTTTTCCATAAAGGGATGTTGAATTGTGTCAGATGATTCTGACAAATATTGAAATGATCATATGAGTTTTATTTTGTATTATGTTAATGTGGTTTTATCACATTGATTTGTCAATGTTAAACCATCCTTGCATCCCTGGAGTAAATTCCACTTGATCACAGTGTATTATCCTTTTAATGTATTGTTGAATTTGGTTTGCTGATATTTTGTTGAGGGTTATTTCATCTGTGTTAATTAGGGATATTGACCTGGAGTTTTCTTTTCTTGTGGTATCCTTATCTGGTTTTGGTATCAAAGTAATGCTGGCTTTGTAATATGAGATTGGAGATGTTTCCTCTTCTATTTTTCAAAGAGTTTGAGAAGAATTGATAATTATTCTTTGAATGTTTGGTAGATTTACCAGTGAAGCAATCTAGCCCTGGACTTTTATTTGTTAAGAGGTTTCAAATATGGATTCAATCTTCTGACTTATAATAGCTTTGTTAAGATTTTCTATTTATGATTCACTCTTGTAGGCTATATATTTCTAGTAGTTCATCCATTTCTTGTAGATTTTCAGATTTATTGGAATATAGTTCATGGTTTCTTATGTAAAACTTGTATTTTTATGGTATCAGTTGTAAACTCTCTTTCACTTATGATTTTGAGTCCTTTCTCTTTCATTCTTAATGATTCTACCTAAAGATTTATCAATTTTGTCTTTTCAAATAACCAGCTCTTAGTTTCATTGATATTTTATATTGACTTTTTAGTCTTTATTTATTTGCATTCTGATCCTTATTTTCTACCATGTATTTTGAGCTTCATTTTTTTGTGGTGTGTGGGGGCGGGGAGATAGGGGAGTTTTTTTAATTTTTTTTTAATTTTTTTGTTTGTTTCTTGAAATACAAAGTTAGGTTGGGATTTTTCTTGTTTCTTGTGCTAGGCAATTATCTCTATAAACTTTCTCTTAAAACTATTTTTTTTCTGTATCCCATAAATTTTGGTACATTGTATTTCCATCCTTGTTTATCTATTTTTTTAATTTCTCTTTTGCTATCTTTGTTTATCCATTGGTTATTTAGTAACATTAATTTTCACACATTTGTGAATTTTACAGTTTTCTTATTGTAATTGATTTCTGATTTTATACTATAGTATTCAGAAAAGATGCTTGCTATAAATTCAATCTCCTTAAATTTATTAAGACTCATTTTGTGGCCCAACGTGATCTATTCTGGAGAATGTTCCATGTACATTTGAAAAGATTGTGTATTCTATTGCTTTTGGATGGAATGTTCTGTATATATGTTACATTCATCTGGTCTAATTTTCTTTTTCTTAAGGCCTATATTTCTTTATTGATTTTCTGTCTGAATTATCTATCCATTGATACGGGGCGTTAAGGTCTTCTATTATTATATTTGTCTACCTTTCCCTCTTGGTTTCTAATATTTTCTTTATGTATTTAGGTGCTCTTATGTTGGGTGCGTATATATGTACAGATCTTCTTGTTTAATTGACTCCTTTATCCTTTTGTATTGCCCTTCTGTGTCTTTCATAATTAAGTTATCATTTTAAAGTCTATTTTGGATATAAGCATAGCTACACCAGCTTTCATTTGGTTTCCATGTGCAAGTAATGTCAGTGCAACTCTGAATAAGTTGTTAATTTTCTTTTTTCTATCTGTAAAATAACATAAAATACTTCATAGTAACATGAGAAGTAAAATATCAATGAAAGGTATGCCTAGAAAATATAAGAATTTATTAAAGACTTAGGAAGAGAAGAGAATAAGTACAAGGAGCCAGTTATGATGGAATTAAATACTGGAAAGATTATCACTACAATTTAGATTCAGAACCAATAAAAGGATCCAGTAGTTATGGTAGCAGATGTAATCTTCATCATAAGGGCAGGACAACAAGCTCAGATGTTAGAGTTGGGCTGAGATATAAGAACTGGAATTACCATCAGTTTGGCCTGATTCTGAGTCACCTAAACATAAAAATATATATAAATGCCTCTGGATTTTCCTAAATTAGAAAAAAATAAAACGTGTAGCAGATAACAGCTGTGGATCCTGAGGACCCTAATGGTAGAGATCTAAGCATATTATGTAAATGAGGATAAGGACAAGACTATGAAAAGATACATATACTTGAGTCTTGACCTCCAGGAATTTTGTTTTTCTCACAAAGCAGATTTGCTTCAGACAGCACCCTTGTGACAATTTTGAGTATGTTAATCACTATATTAGCAGCAGCACTCTTAATAGAAAGTTAGAAGTCAAGGCAGGTTTTGTTGACAAAAGTTCATTCCAAAACCAAAGTTCATGGCTCATGGTAGTATTCAAAATATCCTGAGTATGGTCTGTGTTTTCCAGGGAAATCCCCTGCACTGCACGGGTTTTTGTGAGTGTTTGCTATGGTCTGTAAAGTTTACTTTCAGTGACATTTTTCATTACATTTGTAAATGTAACTGTATTACAGTTTACTTTCAGTAAACTGCACTGCACGTGTTTTTGTGAGTGTTTGCTATGGTCTGTAAAGTTTACTTTCAGTGGCATTTGTCATTACATTTGTAAATGTAACTGTATTACAGTTTACTTTCAGTAAACTGCACTGCCAGTGTTTTTGTGAGTGTTTGCTATGGTCTGTAAAATTTACTTTCAGTGGCATTTGTCATTACATTTGTAAATGTAACTGTATTAGATGTATTACTATTCCACTAACCTTTGAATCTATATTTAAATTTTTCTGTCTTCTCTTCATACGTTTTGTTTATTTATAACAAAATATGTCTCCTCTCAAGTCTTCTGTTGGTTATACACACAAGACTATTTGCAAGCATATTAACATGATTCAATAATTGACAGTTTACAAACAAGTTATGTCTCCCATGCAGGATGCTGTTTCTACTTGGGATGCAATTTTGACCACTCATGAGAAAGTGATATTATGTATTCTCTGATCTGCTTCTTCAAGTTCCTCTGCATTGGTGATCATGTTTAGATCACTGATTCAGAGATTACACATTTTGTGAACTTATCATATAAATACATTTAACTACTCATATGTTTATTCATCACATAAATTATAATATAGACATTATAAAATAAGATATAATAACAGGGATGTTGCAGCCATATTGGTTTGTGTACCAACCCTAGGTTGGCTAGTGATTAGTCTGGTAACCAATTTTTCTCATATCTAAAATTAATAATGCTAAATTTTTAAGACATAAAAAGTTTACACAATAAAGCATATACAGTTTCAGATTTAGTGCTTAATCAGTAATGCAGTCAATAGATTTTGTGTGTGTCTAAATCTTCAATAGAATCAGAATAGTAAACTGGATTTCTGATTTAAGCATGAGATACCTGCTCTAGGATTGAGTAAAATAAGAGTTTTCATCCTGCACTTGATTATTAGTATTTGATTAGCTATTGGTATACCAGAGTTGAGCTTTGTTCTTCGTATTCAGATACAATCTATCACTTGTGTCAGATTTAGTTTTTCCCTTTAAAATTCTATATAAGTGTGTATGTCAGTCACATTTATGGAACTATTGTGTGTGATCAATTACAAAGTGATCTCATAAGGTACATCCTGTTTAGTCAGTGTAATCCCAGTACTATGAAAAAAAATATTTTGAGTTAAAGTGATTGCCTTGATTTAATTTTTTTATTTTTATTTTTTAATTTTTAAATGTTTATTTATTTTTGAGAGAGAGCGAGAGAGACCATGAGAAGTAGAGGGGCAGAGAGAGAGGAAGACACAGAATCTGAAGCAGGCACCAGGCTCTGAGCTGTCAGCACAGAGCCCAACGTGGGGCTCGAACTCAAAGCGTGCAAGATCATGACCTGAGCTGAAGGCAGAGGCTTAACTGACTGAGCCACCCAGGTGCCCCAATATTACCTTAATTTTAAAACATATTTATATTCTAGACATAACTTATATTAAAAAATCCCTTTGTACTCTTTACACATTCAATTTCTATTGGTTGTATACACATTTATAAATATGTATATAGTATGTAATTGGATATAAATAATGTTAAATATTTTAAAAATAGAGAAATAGATAAAATATTAAAACAGTATTATTAACAACATATTTCTATTAGAAAAATATCCTTGAGTCCACAAATCTCTTTGACGATTAACTACTAATGCCAAGTAAGATTACAGTGATTATAATATAGCTAACTCTAATTTTTACTGTTTGGGATATTAGCTTTTATAATATCAAAATAGCACTTGGGGCACCTAGGTGGTTCAGTTGGTTAACTGTCCGACTTCACCTCAGGTCATGGGTTCGTGTCAGGCTCTGTGCTGACAGCTCAGAGCCTGGAGCCTGCTTTGGATTCTGTGTCTCCCTCTCTCTCTCTCTGTCCCTCCCTGGCTCACACTCTGACTCTCTCTGCCTCCCAAAAATAAAAAATGTCAAAGTAGCATTTGAACAGTTCTTTGTTTTTTTTATTTTATTTTTTTTTTTTAATTTTTTTTTCAACGTTTTTTATTTATTTTTGGGACAGAGAGAGACAGAGCATGAACGGGGGAGGGGCAGAGAGAGAGGGAGACACAGAATCGGAAACAGGCTCCAGGCTCTGAGCCATCAGCCCAGAGCCCGACGCGGGGCTCGAACTCATGGACCGCGAGACCGTGACCTGGCTGAAGTCGGACGCTTAACCGACTGCGCCACCCAGGCGCCCCTGAACAGTTCTTTAAATTACATATTTCCACATAAGCTATAAGTATTTCAAGAAAAATTCTATTTTGAAACTTCACATCTTTTAAGAATGTTAACTTTTTGACATATTCATAAGTTGACAAATCCTTGATATTATTTATAATACCAATCACACACATATAAAATAACAGTAATATGAAAAAGTGTTTTTTCCAAAACACACTTTATTCTCACTAATTAAATTTCAAACAAATTTTTAAAAACTGCTCAAAAAGATATTTCTTCATAATTTTGTCATTTTGGAAGCTCAAAATTTAAATAAAAAATTTAAAGTAATTTGCTAGAAACTGTCACCATTTTCACATTTGTAGAAGAAGAATTTGCACTGTTTAAAGTTATGGTGGCTCAGAAATTTACTCTAAGGAAAAAAAACACATTACTAGAACATTTTCTTTAATTAAATGTTGCTATGCAGCAAAGGGCAACTGAAATCATTAAATGTCTTATTTTTTTGCTTTATTCATCAGATATCTAGACCTAGATAAAGCATCAGAATTCTATCAAGTCTGACAGCATGATGAATCATTGCTTTTTTTTTTACTTGCTTGCCACAAGATGTCTAGGCATAACACAGCAAAATCATGGTGAATCCAATAGAATAAATATTTATAGGAAAAAAAATCACTGAAGAAAATATGTGTGTGAGTTTCAATAGCAATGGGACAAACAGGGTTGTAATTAAAATTTGTTAAGAAATGATAAGGATAATTCCCCTAATATACTTTAATTGAATATTCAGTATGGAATTATAGTGTAATATAAGAGAATTATAGACCATATGCAAAAAATACTGGGCCACTTGTCATTTTTCTTCAACTGATTTTGAAGTTTTCTACGAAGTAAAAGTTATTTTTTAAAAATGGAGAAATGGGGCGCCTGGGTGGCTCAGTTGGTTAAGCGTCCGACTTCGTCTCAGGTCATGATCTCCGGGTAGGTGAGTTCAAGCCCCACGTCGGGGTCTGTGCTGACCACTCAGAGCCTGGAGCCTGTTTCAGATTCTGTGTCTCCCTCTCTCTGACCCTCCCCTGTTCATGCTCTGTCTCTCTCTGTCTCAAAAATAAATAAACGTTAAAAAAATTAAAAAAAAATGGAGAAGTAACAAATAAATGTGTAAAAGGATGCTTGACTCAAAAAATCTTTATAGTGTAAGGTAAGGAGATCAATACTAAATAGCAAGATTATACCAATAACTAATTCTCTAAGCTATTCTTAATAGCTATCAACATTTTCAGTAAAGAGATTTTTTGAGATTAAACCAAATAGTTTGCCAGAAACTCTTGAAGGAAATAGTTGAAGTTCTGAGCCTCAAAAGGAAAAATAATTCTTACTTCCTGCTTGCTATAAAAAATCCGATTTGTTCTTCTACCAGAAGATGATACAGAAAAACTTCAGAAATTATTTCATTATTTTGAGTATTAATTACATTGCTGCCACATTTCTAAATCTAAGGTGTAACAGCATATTTTTCTACAAGTGATTATGTAAAGAAGTGAATGTAAGTAAAAATATGACAAAAATATGGGTTAGGATAAACATCTTGGTTGGCTTCAGAATGGCCAAATTTATGTTCTTTGGGCATTGTATAACTCTTTAGTTTGTGCTTCAGGAACTTAAATAACATCTTCAGCAGCAGCAGCACCACTGCTACCACCATCACCACCATCAAATCTTTAAATTGAAAGACTGAAGAGCAAACTAGTCTTTATCTTACCTGCTATTAAAGAGGATAAATGCAATAACTTGTCATCAGCATCCTTTCAACAATATCTTTTACATGAAAAAAGGGAGCCAAAAGTAAGACTTGTACTCTTTTACAATAGCAAATGAATATGAATTGACTGTTTATAGCATGAACTTGAAGTATAATGACTTCACTATAAAAGAATCTAGAAGATTCTTGTGCTCAGAAACTATTATACCCATGCAAGAAGTTGACATTTTTAAAAACCTGTCTACCAAAGCTTTAGTAATACAATTATAATAACTATCTCAAATTTTAGAGGTATCTAGTATCCCACCAATTCAGTCTACCCTGTTGGTATAATGACAATGATAGATAATTGACCTTAATTCTCAAACACTTGGGTCCCTTCCTAAAATGTGACATCTTATTAGAACCTTCATTCCTATCCACAACTATATGGCCAATTAATCTCGGGCAAATCAGGAAAGAATATCCAGTGGAAGAAACATAATCTCTTTAAATTGTGTCAGGAAAACTGGACAGCTACATGCAAAAGAATGATACTGGATCACTTTCTTACGTCATACACAAAAATAAATTCAAGTGGATGAAAGACCTGAGTGTGAGACAGGAAATCATCAAAATCCTAGAGAAGAATACAGGCAACAACTTCTTTAACCTTGGCTATAGCAACTTCTTATAGGACTTATCTCCAGAGACAAGGGAAACAAAAGCAAAAATGAATTATTGGGACTTCATCAAGATAAAGCGCTTCTGAACAGTGAAGGAAACAATCAACCAAACTAAAAGGCAATCTATTGGAATGGGAAAATGTATTTGCAAATGAGATATCTGATAAAGGGTTAGTATCCAAAATCTATAAAGAATTTATCAAACTTGACACCCAGAAAGCAAACAATCCAGTTAAGAAATGGGCAGAAGACATGAACATCTTTCCAAAGAAGATATCCAGATGCTCAACATCATAAAAAGATGATGAAACATGAAAAGATGCTCAACATCACTCATCATCAGGGAAATACAAATAAAAACTGATGAGATACTCCCTCATACCTGTCAGAATGGCTAAAATTAACAATACAGGAAACAACAGGTGTTGGCGAGGATATAGAGAAAGGGGAACCCTCTTACACTGTGGGTGGGGATGCAAACTGGGGTAGCTTCACGGAAAACAGTGTGGAGGTTTCTCAGAAAGTTAAAAATAGAACTACCATAAAACCCAGCAATTGTATTACTAGGTGTTTATCCTAAAGACACAAAAATGCAGATTTGAAGGGGCATATTCACCCCGATGTTCATAGCAGCATTATGGACAATAGCCAAATTATGGGAAGAGCCTAAATGTCTGTCATTGATGACTGGATACAGAAGAGTCCGTGTATATATACACAATGGAATATTACTCAGCCATCAAAAAATAATGAAATCTTGCCATTTGCAATGATGTGGATGGAGCTAGAGTGTATTATGCTAAGCAAAATAAGTCAGAGAAAGAAAAATACCATATTATTTCGCTTATATATGGAATTGAAGAAAGAAATGAATATTGGGGAAGGGAAAAAAGAGGAAAGCAAACCATAAGAGACTCAACTATAGAGAATAAACTAAGGCTTTATGGAGGGAGGTAGATGGGGAATGGGCTAAACGTATGATGGGTATTAAGGAGGACACTTGTAATGAGCACAAGGTGTTATATTTAAATGATAAATCACTAAATTCTACTGAAACCAGCATTACACTTTATGTTAACTAAGTAGAATTTAAATGAAAATTCGAAACAAAACAAAAATACCTGGAGATGAATTGTAAAAAAAAAAAAAAAGTTAATTAAACCTCTACTCCTTTGTCCTAATATACTGCACCTCTCCTCTGATGATAAATAAAATCTATATAATTTTGGTTATCAGGCTGATTTATTCAAATAGGAAAGTGGAAGTGACAAAACATGAAAATATCTAGAAAAGCCTGGATCCTTCAATGATAAATTAAAAAAAAAATATTACAGAATACCTAAAACTCATGAAAAAGTTATGTGTTCTGTTAGATCTTAAACCAAAGGTGAAGTGTAACATGGACTGGCAACACGATTTCTTTCGAAGGTACTGAAGTCTTAAGAACACGTATAATTGCTCAGCCACTTAGCCAGAAATTATAAATCTTCTACCAGATGACTTTGAAAAGCATGTTGGATTGTTTTGATCAAAATAATTGTTCATGAATAAATCTGAGAACAATTAAATTTGTTTGTTTTATGTCTTATCTTTGTCACTAATATTCAGGAAGAATAATTATAAAATTCATTAGTAATTAACATTGCTGATCTGATCTAAATACAAATGCCTGCATTCAGTGTTGGATTGAAATTGCCTTGAATTTGAGAAGTCCAAAGAATATGTAATAATTATTCATACCTCTCATCTATCAGTAAATTGAATGGTACTTATTGGATGTTCTAGCATGGAAGAGGCTAGTGGCCTACATGATTTACAACAATGAATTAAATTTATAATATCTTAATATTTACAAAGAATAAAGAATATTATTCTGGGAAAGAAAAATCCAATTATTAAAATACTTTTACCAGTTGAAAGAATATTTACCAAATATTTTATTTAGAAATAGATTTTGCTCATGCTTATTTCATTTTCTATAGGAGTCTGTCAAGTCCTTTTCTGACCTAGACAACCTTTGCTTTTTGCCATATGTTTGCACTGTTTTTAGTGATTTAGTGATCGCACACACATACAGGGTAGCTCTCACCTTCAGAGGATCTTTAAAGAAACAAACCATCCCTATTTTAAAACGTTTTCAGTATTCTAATAATAGCAGATGGGGGTGCCTGGGTGGCTTAGTCTGTTAAGTGTCTGACTGGCTCAGGTCATGATCTCACAGTTCCTGGGTTTGAGCCCCACGTTGGGCTCTGTGCTGATGGCTCAGAGCTTGGAGCCTGCTTTGGATTCTCTGTCTCTCTCTCTCTCTCTCTCTCTCTCATCCTCCCCAACTCACGCGCTTTCTCAAAAATAAACAAACATTTAAAACAAGTTAAAATAATAGCAGATGTACTATTCCAAATACAATTAGCAAAAAAAAAAAAAAAAAAAAAAGAAAAAGAAATAAGAAGTAAACCAAAAGAGAAAGAAAGCTAAAATTAATTTTATGGTAGGAATAGGGTACAGCTTTCATTTACTTTTTACATTTTTAATAATGCAATTTAAATATAGAAGCATATGTAAATCATAGTAAGGTCTGAGAATTTGAATCTTACACTTGGTAACAGCAGGGATTTGAGATTTGGGTGGAAGAATAAAACGTATTGAAAGATGGATAAGATCGGGGCGCCTGGGTGGCGCAGTCGGTTAAGTGTCCGACTTCAGCCAGGTCACGATCTCACGGTCCGGGAGTTCGAGCCCCGCGTCGGGCTCTGGGCTGATGGCTCAGAGCCTGGAGCCTGTTTCCGATTCTGTGTCTCCCTCTCTCTCTGCCCCTCCTCCGTTCATGCTCTGTCTCTCTCTGTCCCAAAAATAAATAAAACGTTGAAAAAAAATTTTAAAAAAAAAATAAAAAAAAAAGAAAGATGGATAAGATCAAAGAAAATCTACATATGTGATACATAAGGATATTGGTTATGCAGTCCATTTTGTCCTAAAATGGAGTTATTTGCATGGTTTGAGCTAAACTTTTCTAATCTTAATTTTCAGCAAATATGTTGGTTCTTGTGCATATGTGAAAGTGGAATGGGTGACTCTACCAGTATCCTGGGAAAAGAATTAGGATGTTTATGGTTATATTTTAGTATCCATAGGATATTTTGGATCTATAGGAACAGAACTATATGAATTGGAGATAATACTAAAAAAAGTCCTGAATAGATATTCAAAAATTATAACATATATTCAGGAGGCTGTAGGGATTTAGTTTCTTCACAAAGGAAAATAGTATTTAAAGTTTGGTATTGACATTCTTATAAATTTCCTTATATTCTGTTATATTTTATCTTGTTTTAAATATTCTATTATTTGATTTTATATTCCTTAGATGGAAAACTTTCAGTCCACAACTTACATACTAACCTTTTCTCTAACTTATCTCAGAAACACATATCACTAACAAGTTGCTCAAATAAGAAAAAATATTGAGTGATTTTTTGATTCCCAAATTCATGTCTCCACATATGAACTATTCTCTGAACTCTAAACCAGTGTTGTCCAATTGAAACTTCTGCAATGAGAGATGTTCCATATCTGTAGCATCCAATATGGTAGGCAGTAGTCCCATGTCCTATTTAGCTCTTGAAATCTAGCTAGTCTTAATGATAAACTGAATTTTAATTATATTTAAATTAATTTAAATTTAAATAGCCATATGTGGTTAGTGGTGACCATATTGGACAGTACAGCTTTACACATATATAGCCAACTAATTTATATCTAATTTTAGACATATTACAAGAGCCTTAAATTTTTTAAGTTTATTAATTTTGAGAGAGCATGAGCAGGAGAGGGGTAGAGAGATAGGGGGAGAGAAAGAGAATCCCAAGCAGGCTCTGTGCTGTCAGTGCAGAGCCTTACATGGGGCTCGATCTCATGAACCACAAGATCATGACCTGAGCCAAAATCAAGAGTCTTATGCTTAACTGACTGAGCCACTCAGGTGCCCCAAACTTAAATTTAATATCCACTGGACTCCGGGCTCTTGTTTTTGCAGGCACAGTTACATATGTGTAACTCGTTTCCTTTAATTTTCCCTTATAAAATTTGTCATTACCATTCTTTGTCTCTTTACATCATTAAAACTTGATAGCACTATCATTCTATTTTATACTCCAGTAGATTATGTATTTTCCCTGTTTGATTATAATGTGAGAGACATGAAGAAGGGATCTTACCCATCTTTATCATCACCCTCTCCATATATTCTACAGAATGTTATCATATAATAGTCCTTCAATATCTCATGAATGTATGAATGAATTAATACATATTTAAGAGAAAAATCACTATACTAGAGTCATAGACCAATAATGCTGAAACTAAGCCAAGAAGTTTGTAGCTAGACATTAATTGTATTGGTTCTTCCTTTTATTAGTAATCTATCCTCAGGAAAATGACTAATTTAGACTCAGTTTCCTTTTATGTACAAATAGATTATAATACCCACTTTATAAAGTTACTTGAGCATAAGGATAATATCAAGTTTGTGTATGGCATATAGTCAAAAAATGTTGATCATCATAAGAATAGTAATAATATTGTTATTTCAGATTTAACTTTGAGATAAATCAGCCTACTTTTTTCTTGGATCTGTTTATTTATCTGCTCTATGGTGTAGTTGGATGTTATAATCTCTGGTTTTAGAACTTGCAAACTTCCACAATTCTGAATATGAATTCCTTCTTTAGTGCATATTTCAGATAAACTAAAATTGTGCTGAATATAAACATACAATAAAATATATACTTCCTCCTATTCAATATATTTGATCAGTATTTTAGAAAATTGACATTTCTCTACCTCTTCAGTTTAAAATGCCTCAAAGAATCACAATATTGACCATTTATAATAATGAATTACTATATGGGTTTGCTTTGCTAAGTTCAAATTTCAGACTTTTGGCATTATCCAGTTTTCCTCATAATTTTGTCACATTTTACCTTTTGAAAATTGTGTCTCTTTGACCAATTTAACTTACAAAAGAAAAAGTCAGGAAGACATAGTCCTATCTGAGTGCAAACTAGAAGACACTGTAATATATTTAATGATTTTAAGTGGCATCTTTATAAGCAGCGCAACAGTGCCAATACATAAAAAGTAAAATGACCCAAAATTCTCCAGCACAATATGTGTTACATTCAGAAAGCAATGAAAGAAAAGTACATCTGGAGGAAAAAAGATAATGACTTTGTCTTGGACTGAGCAGTAGAAACTCTAACTGCTGCATGTGTCCATTAATCATCAAGTTACAGTAGCAGGATCTGGCAGTTAGATAGAATGGACTTTTGCATTAAAAATCTGTCAATTTAAAATGCAATAAAAACAAAAAAAATCAATAATAATACCTTTAAATTCAAAAAGTCATAATGGCACTGCGATAGCAATCGGTCATATTTACCAAGGCCACGTATGTAATAATCCTCCTGATCCCTATATAATTACTAGCTTTGCCTCTTGAATTATCAACAGCTCTCATGGCTTATTGCCTCATACTTGCTTAATAAGCATCTGCAATCAATAATCTTGCCACTGAGTAAGAGGCAACCAGCCAGTCAGGCTCAGAGTGTAAATGCTGCAGAAGTGATCATTACATCGGTGTGAATGACAAGGAGGTGGCTGTGCTAATGGGAGATGCATGAGGTGAAGAGGTGATTTAGAAAATTTGTTTACTGGAATGTGTGGATCTTACCATGGCTGGTGGTGTCTCAGCTACGTGGAACAGTCACCCTTGAAACACACGTCTTTAAATCTTTCCCAGAGGTGCTTTTATGGTGATCATCCCCAGCAGCTGTCTTCCAGATCTTGCTATCAACATAACACATGTAGTTCCTCTGAAATGCTTTTATCCAACTGAAAAGCAAACAATTATTTTCTTCATTCACATGGTATATGATGGAGAATAGGAATTTATATGCAAATTTGAGTATTGGTGACACTTTGATGACAAGAGTTTAAGGACCAATTGTAGTTGTCAGAAATGTTTGAAAACCCCTATCAAAGCTATTCACATGAAAAATGAAATTGAAAATCTCAATAGAGAAAATGTTTTGTATGGATAGCAACATAATGCTTATTTGATTCAGTCTATTAAATTAGAAAGATTCCCATATTTTTGTAAAAGGGACAGCTAGAAACAACATCACCAGGACAATATCATTTAATTTTTAACCTTGTAAATATTAACTATGCTCTTACTGTTCTTACTTAAAATTCACCATTTATTCATAACTTATGAGACACATAGAATATACAAAAAACTATGTTTGTTCCCAAAGTATTTGTATGACACCGATAACACAGAAAAAGTAATTACTTAAAAAAGGCTCAGGAGTGCTTATTTTATATTCTTACTTGAATTGTATTTTGTTTTGGTGTTCCAAATTGTGTATTGAACTACAGTTGATACACATGTTACATTTATTTCAGGTGTACAACACAGTGACTTGACATCTCTATACATTTTGTTATGTTCACAAGTGTAGCTACCATCTGTCAGCCTAGAGTGTTATTGTAATATCATTGACTATACTCCCTGTGCTTACACTTTTCATCTCTGAGACTTATTTATGCCATGACTGGAAGCCTGTACCTCCCACTCCCCTTCACCCATTTGCCCATCCCCCCAGTTCCTTCCCCTCTGGCAACACCAGTTCTCTGTATTTATGGTTTTTTTCCCCTCCCTTTTTGTTTTGTTTGTTTTGTTTTTAGATTCCACATTTCAGTGAAATCATATGGTGTTTGTCTTTCCCTGGCTTATTTCACTTAGCATAATACACTTAGCCTAATAGGTCTATCCATGTTGTTGCAAATATCAAGCTCTCATTTTTTATGGCTGGGTAATATTCCATTATGTATATATGTATATGTATATAATGTGTTAACTCGCATTATATACACACACATATATATGTATATACACATAATATATGTATATAATGTGAGTTAACATCTCTATACATTATGTTCACAAGTGTAGCTACCATCTGTCAACCTACAGTGCTATTACTATATATATAATATGTATATTATATATTATATAATATATTATAATGTACATATTTATATTATATGATATATATGGTATGTGTGTGTATATATATGTGTATATATATATATATACCACATCTTATCTGTTTATTTATGTACACTTGGGTTTACTTCTGTTGATCTATAGGCCTATTTTTGTGTCAATACCATCCTGCTTTGGTTACTATACCTTTATAATATATGCTGAAATCTGAGATTGTGATACCTCCAGTTTTGTTCTCTCTCGATTGTTTAGGCTATTTGGGGTCTTTTGTAATTCCATACTATTTGGGTTCTTTTGTAATTCGATACAGATTTTATGATTTTTTGTTTTAGTTCTATGAAAAATGCTATAGGCATTTAGCTAGGGATTGCATTGAATCTGTAGATTGCTTTGGGTAGTATGAATCTTTTAATTATATTCTTCTAATCCATAAGCATGGAATATCTTTCCATTTGTTTATGTTATCTTCAATTTCTTTCATCAGTGTTTTATTGTTTTCACAGTATAGGTCTTTTACCTCCTTGGTTAAGTTTATTTTTTGGCATTTTATTATTTTTGGTACAATTATAAATGAATTATTTTCTTAACTTTTTCTGCTATTTCATTATTTATGTATAGAAGTACAACACATTTCTGCTATGTTAATTTTGGACCTATAATTTAACTGATTTCATTTATTCTAATGGTTTCTTGGAGTCTTGAGGGCTTTCTATTTATAGTAGCATGCTTTCAGCCAATAGAGACAGTTTAACTTATCAATTTGGATGCCTTTTATTTTTTCATGTCTGATTCCTATAGATAGGACTTTCAGTACTATGTTGAATGAAAGTGATGAGAGTGGACATTGTTGTTTTGTTCTTGATCTTAAAGGAAAAGCTCTCAGTTTTTCACCATTGAACATCATGTTAGCTGTGAGTTATTTCTATATGGCCTTCATTAAGTTGTGGGTTTAGAGGGATCATACCCCTTCACTGAGAGTTTTTATCAGGAATGGATGTTGAATTTTGTCAAGTATTTTTTCTACATATTGAGATAATCATATGATTTTTACTTTTCATTTTGTTCATGTGATGTATCACATTGATTTACAGATATTAAATTGTATCTCTAGAATAAATTACACTTCATCATAGTGAGTGATCCTTTTTATGTATCGTTCAATATGATTTGCTAATATTTTGTGAGCACTGACTTACATTTCAAATGAACTTTTAGCATAGTTCAATGTTGTAAAATGTGTTGCTAGTTCAGAATTAGAATGTACCCCTAGGTATCAGTTGGGATTTCTTTCAGGGCTTCTTACCCATGAGATCTGAGCAGACTCTTACTGTTCTGTGCTAAAGATCTTCTCAGGCCTTTATGAAGCCTTTATTAAGGAAGCGAGAAATGTGATTACTTTTTCATGTGGTAAGGAATTGAAGGGTAAGGGAGTGTTGCCAAGTGTCACCACCAGGATAAAACAAAGGATACAAATAAATTAGGGCAAGTGATTTTCATTACAGAATACTATCAGGGCTGTACATTTTATAAAATTGATTGAGATTTACAGTAGTTTCTAGAAAGGTCCTTTATTTGTTGTACTCCTACCTTTTGGTAATTCTTCATTAGTGCTAACATTTTACTTTAGTAATTTTGGGGGAAAGAAAATAGAAAATTGACAAAAGACATGTAAATCTCAGGTTGTTGAAAGATGATTCAAGTATAGGATGAGAGGAATCAATGGAAGCAGAAACGATTCTCTGTGATTTGTTGTATAAAGATATAAGAAAATATAGGGGATTTATATTAGGGTAACACTTGGCTGTTATATTAAAAAGGAGATATTCACACGTGCTTTAGAAATAGAGTAAATGTGGCAATAAAATATATTGCCATTGTTTCAACAATTGGCTCCTTATATTTCCTACCTATATGAACATCTCCATTTTAATATTTTATTAATATATCAAAATACCTAGTACTAGATTTATCAATTTTTTTCTTTCCATCTTTTTTCTTATTTCCTAAATTTGGACAGGATTAGAATCTTTCATGGTTTAGAAAAATATATGTTCTTAGCAATTTTATTGTTCATATAACTAATTAAATATATATCTAAAACTACATGACTAAAAGTTTTATTCATTTAAACTGGGGGTCCAAAGTCATATTATTGAAATTTTCTCTGATATCACTATGATTAAAAATTGTGGTTTTTAATATAACTGGAAGAAAAAAAATGAAGTAAAATTATCTGTGTCATTACCTTTTAATCAATAATGGAAAAAATCTCTCAACGAGCACATGTGTCTGTGTAGCCAATTATGTTGGCACTAAGTCATGCTACTTTAATTTTCCTGAGCTTATAATAAAAGTATTGAGTTAAATATTATACCTTTATTATATATTCAGTCAGAGAAAAGGAAAACTGTCCTGTACAGAAAGTTCAGTTGCTGAAAAGAAGTAGGAATTTGCAAAATTTTCTTGCGTTTTGAGGATTGTCTTTTCACCTTCTTGATAGTGTCCTTTGAAGCAAAAAAGTCATTTTTATCTGTTTTTGTTGTCTTGTGCTTTTTATGTCATGTCTGAGAAACCACTGCTTAATCCAAAATCACAAAGATTTACACCTATTTTTTCTTCTAAGAATTGTATAATTTGTTCTTGGATTTAGGGCTTTCATTCAATGTTTAATTAAAATTTGCATATGGTGTAAAGTAGGCATCCAAATTACATCTTTTGAATACAGATATACAGTTCTCCCAACATCATTTGTTTGTTGAAAAAAAAAATCTGAATCTTCTCAGCACTTTTGTTGAAAATCAAATGATCATAGATGTATACAACTTTATTTTTAGATTCTCAATTCTATTTCATTGAACTGTATGTTTATCTTTATTCCAGTAGAACAAAATCTTAATTACCATAGCTTACTATAGTAGTAAGTTTTGAAATAAGGAACTTTTAGTCCTCTAATGTGGTTGTTCTTTATCAAGTTCTTTAGCTATTCTAAGTTTTGTGCATTTTCATATGAACTTTTGGATCACCCTGCCAATTTTTATAGAGGCCAAATGAAATTCGGATAGAGACTGCATTGAATCTATACATCAATTTGGGAGTATAGCCCTCTCAAGAGTAGTAACTCTTCCAATCAATGAATATGTAATATTTTTCTACTGATTTAGATCTTAACTTTTTCTGTTTTGTAGTTTCCAGCATACATGTTATACATTTGTTAAATTTATTCATAAATAATTTTTTGTTTTTGATGCTATGGTAAATTGAATTAATTTTATTTTCAGTGGATTGTTCATTGCTAGTTTATAGAAATACAATTAACTTTTCTTTTTTTAAGCTTATTTATGTTGAGAGAGTGAGCAATGGAAAGGGCAGACAGAGAGAGGGAGAAAGAATTCCAAGCAGGCTCTACACTCTCAGGGCAAAGCTTCATGTGGGGCTTGAACTCACAAACCTGGAGATCATGACAAGAGCTGAAAGCAAGACTCTGACGTTTAGCTGACTGAGCTGGCCATGTGCCCCTAGAAACACAATTAACTTTACATCTTGTGTCTTTCACATTTGCAGAGCTTGTTTACTAGCTCTATGTGTATGTATGTATGTATGTATGTACATTTCCATGTTTGTGAATTTCTTAGCAATTTCAGTATACAATATCATGAAATCTGCAAAAAGACATAGTTCTACTTTTTCCTTTTCTATTTGAATGCCTTTTTCTTTTCCTTCCCAGTTTCCCTGGCTAGAATCTTCAGTACAATTTTGAATATGGTTAGAGACAGCAGATATCTTTGCTTGTTTCAAATTTTAGAGGGAAAGCCTACAATTTTTCATCATTATGATGTTAACTGCATTGTTTTTTTGTGGGTTTTTGTTTGTTTTGTGTGTGTGTGTGTGTGTGTGTGTATGACCTCTATCCTGTTGAGAAAGTTCCCTTATATATCTAGTTTGGTGTGTGTGTGTGTGTGTGTGTGTGTGTGTGTGTGTGTGTGTGTGCTTAATCATCAAAGATTGCTGAATTTTGTTAAATGTTTTTTCTATACCAATTGAGATGATCATATTTTTTTTGTCTTTAATATATTAGTAGGTCTAGTACATTAATTATTTTTTGTGTGTTGGACTACCTTAGTATTCCTGGGATAAATCCCAGTAAGTCATGTTGCATAACCCTTTTATGTGTTTTCAAATATGGTTTGTTACTTTGAGGATTTGGGGGTTTATACTCACAAGAGTTATTTGTCTGTAGTTTTCTTTATAATGTCTTCATCCAGTTTTAGTAATAGAGTGATATTTACACCATGGTAGGAGTTCTCTTTTGTACATTTTTTTTAACATTTTTATTTATTTTTGAGAGACAGAGGGAGACCTAGCATGAGCAGTGGAGGGGCAGAGAGCAAGGGAGACACAGAATCTGAAGCATTGCAAGATCATGATGTAGGCCAAAGTCAGACCCTTAACCGATTGAGCCACCACTCATGCCATGAGTTCTCTTTTCTTGATGTTTTGAAAGAGTCTGTGAAGAATCAATATTAATTATTCTTAAATATTTGGTGAAATTCCCTAGAGAAGCAATTGGGGCATGAGATTTTCTTTGTGGGAAGTATTTTGATTACTAATTCAATTTCTGTACTTCCTGGAGTCCTATTCAGGTGTTCTATTTCTTTTGAATCAGTTTCAGTAGTTTTTGTCTCTAAGAATTTGCCCCTTTCATCCAGGTAATATAATTTGTTAGCATACGAGTGTTCATAGTATTCTCCAACAATCCTTTTTATTTCAGTAACTATTTAATTTTTGTATTTAGGAAATTGTGTCTTCTCATGTCTTTGCTTGGTTGTCAATTTTGTCACGGGTGACTTTAATTTCTGAAAGCTAATTATGATTTTGTTGCTATTCTATATTATTATTTCTGTTCTCTAATGATACATTTATTTCTGTTCAAATACTTATCTTCTTTTTAGTTTCTTTATGTAGAAACTACATTATTTGAAGGCATTCTTATATATGTGTTTACAACTGTATTTTTTTCTGCAAGCAGAAGTTTAACTGCATCTTATAAATTTTCATATGTTTTTGTTTTCATACATCTACACTTATTTCTAATTTTCCTTGTGATTTATTCTTTGATGCATTAGTTAAATTGTTGCTTAAATTCCACATTATTTTGACTTTTTCAAATTTCCTTCCAACCACATTCCATGGTGGTGAGAGAACATATTTTGTATGATTTATATCCTTTTAAATTTATTGAAATTTGTTTTATGGCATAACATAATGTCTATCCCGGTGAATGTTCCAAGTGCACTTGAAATGAATATGTATTCTATTGTTGCTGGATGGTGTGCCAACTGTCTTTTAATCACATTGTTTAATCCATTCGCAGGACAAAGGTAGAATTTATGTCCATCATTTTGTTATTGGCTTTTATATGCCTTATATATTTTTCTGTTTCTTTATTTCTCCATTACTGTCCTTTTTGATAAATTGTTATTTTCTAGCATACAAATTTAACACAGTTGTCATTTCTTTTACTATATATTTTGTGTGTTCTTAGTGATTGCCTAAAATTATTATAATCTAATTTATATTAATAGTAACTAAATTTCAACAGCACCCAAAAATCTATTCTAATACAGTTTAATTCCCTCTTCTTTCCTTTATACTTTTATGTTCATATATATAATGTCTTTATACATTGTGCTTCCATTAGCATATCTCTGATTATTGCTTTATGCAGTTGTCTTTTAAATCTGATAAAAGGGAAAATAATTTATAAACAAAAAATCAATATCACTGTTGTTGATTAACCTATGTAGTTCCTTGTATTTTCTTTATTTAAATGAATTTCAGATACTCTCTAGTGTCTTTTTGTTTGAGCCCAAAGAAGCTCCTATATTATATCAGGAGATTTAAAGATTGTTTTTTTTTGTTTTTTTTTTTTGTCTTGATTGCCTTAATTACTCTCTTACTGTTTAAAAAAAAATATTTGTTTGAATATAGAATTCTTAGTTGACAGGTTTTTTTTTCTTTCTTTCAACATTTTGAATATATCATTTCACTGCCTCTGGCTTCCATAATTTCTGATGAGAAATTAGTTGTAAATCTTATTGAGGAGCCCTTGAATGTGGTGACTCACTTCTCTTTTTGTGCTTTCAGGATTCTATGTCTTATCTTTTGACAGTTTGATTATAAAGTGTCTGGTTATGGACTTCTTTGAATTTATTGAAATCCTAGGTCACTGAATACTATAGATGCATCGATTAATATTTATCACTAAATTTTGTAAATTTTCATAGCTATTTTTTTCATTTTTTTTTGTTCCTCCCTTTCTATATTCTATTTCTGGAACTCCCATTGTGCACCTATCAGTACACTTTATTTTCACAGGACTCTGGGACTTTATTAATTTTTCTTCATAAAATAAATTGGTTCCTCAGACTGAATAATTTCAATTGACTCCTCTTCAAGTTGGCTTACTCTTTCCTCTATCTATGCAGAACTGCTACTGTGCCATCTAATGAAATTTTAAATTCTAGTTATTATAGTTTTCAACTTTAGAATTTTTTTGGTTCTTTTTTTATAATTTCTATTTTCTGTGATATTCTCTATTTGCTAAAACATTACTACAATATCCTCCTTAAGTCTTTAGACCGTTTCCTTCCGTTTTTTGTATATTAAAATTGTTGGTTTAAATCTTTTTTCTATTAAAGACAACATCTGGGCTTCCTATGGGAAATAATATCCTGTTTCTTTGAATGACATAATTTTCCCTTGAAAATGAGATTCATCAGTTCTCCTTGCCTCAGATGCTGGCGAGTCTTCAGTTAATTTCTAGAGTTCTGAAAAAGTTGACTCTGACAAATTTCTTCCCAGTATTCTTGTTGCTTTTACAAATGACAAGAATTTTTGAGGTCTTTACTTTGCCATATTCACTGACATCATTCCAAAAATATTATTATAATTGAATTTAAATGGCTTTACTCAGGATTCATTAATGAACATTTCACTATTCCCACTGTCATAGGCCAGGCACTGTCCAATCTTCCTATGAGGATTTGAGTGTGTAGCCCTTTATGTCAATTCATGTGTGTTGAATTTCTAGGTCAAATATGGAATTATTATTTTGGTAATTTGTCACTGAAAGAAGTATAAAGGTCACCATCTATCACACACAGACTGAAATTTAATACTATATTATTTTTACATCTTTGCTAATTTGAACTTTAAAATGCTCTCATGCTTGCTTAAATTTGCATTTTTTACAAGGAAGATTGGATTTCCTGTGTTAATGTCTAATATGTACTTCTGCTTGTGTTAATTGCTTACTCATCTAATTTTCCCTTTCCCCCCATAGTTTATTTTGTGTTTAGTTCTATTGTATTGTAAAAGCAAATTACAAACACTGTTAGTTAAAGGGGATTCACTGAATGACTACACAGAGGAATGTTTATGAAACTTCAAATTAGACTTGTGAAAAACTTGAATTTTATGTACTATTTGGTATATTATGGAGGATCTTTGAATATGAAAGCTGGTCTAATACCCCAATAGCAGGATGTTGCTCTATTCATGACCTAGTTCTTTCACTGGTTATTACTATAATCATATTTTTTTTTCTGCTTTGTGTTCTGTTATTCTCTATTGCACTCTTACACTTTAAGGCTTCTGCTTCCTCACGGATTCTATTGTTTACTTTTCATTCATTTTGTGTCACTCTCTGCAATTGTTTATTTATTCCATTTAGTTGATACTCAAACACACCAAGAAACATTTTTTTAATTGGATAAGATTATAACAACCCATTATAAATGCTGTCAGTTGCATAAAGCTTTCATACTTGCCCACTTCATAAATCATTGGCCATTATAGACAGCTTGATTTGTTAATGTGTCCATTTAACTCTTTTTTGTTAAGTCAATATGGTAAAGTCAGGTTGTAAAAGAGGAAATTGCCAAATGTGAGTAGTGAGCAAAATGATAAACTAGTAGTTTTTAGAATATTGACTCTTTCATAGGACATCTAATGAAATACTTCATTTGCTTGAGAATATATACATGCACACACTAAAATGTATACTCCTATATATTGTATTCATGTTCTTTAGGTGAATAAAAAATTACCACAGTTGCATAAAAACAACTATTATCATCCCATCTCTTGTCTGTGGGTAAAGAGTCTGAGTATTGGTTAGTTGGGTCCTCTGCTAAGGGTCTTGTCAATATTAAATAAAAAAGTTGGCCGCATTTTCATCTTAGACTTTAGGTCCTCTTCCAAGCTCACTAAATGCCAGTAGAATTCATTTTTTTGTAGTTTCAGTACTTAGTATTTAGTATTTTCTTGCAAACTGTTGGCAAAGCACTACCCTTTCTTTGCCACATGCCCCCTCCCCCACCCACCACCACAGGTCCTAACATTGTAGCTTACATCATTAAGACCAACAAAATAATTCCTTCTAACTCTAGTATGACAGAGTCTTGTATGTCATAACATATTTATAAAGGTGTTTATCCCACTACCTTTATCAAATAATGTAACATAAACAAGGATGTAAATAAGCTTCAGATTCACAGAGTCCACCCAAACTCAAGGGGTAGTGGTTATACAGAGCATACATGCCAGGAGACAGGAATCTTGGGGGAGCATTTTAGAATTCCATCTACCACATCTATATTTTTATTTCTCATAAGCTGTAATTTTACATACAAGTTTAGGTAATTTCTTACCATCACTACAGTTGTCATAATGTCTCTGACAATATAGATGACCATCCTACTAGTCTTCTTGCTTGAACTTTGAAGCTGTTCTATATTTCTTGATTTGTACAAAGTTTTTTCAGCCTGCTTAGAATGCCAAATACATCTAGCCCTACCTGTTATATCTATGACCTAAATTAGTAGAAACTCCAAAAGAGGCTTTCAATTTCATCTTAACTGCATCACTTGCAATACTATCCCAAATGTGTACACTCAGATTGTCAAGTACTCCTGGGGCAAAAAATTGTAGGATAGGAGAGTTATGAAGAAAAAAATTAATTTTGCCACTTTTTATCCCTCTCCACTGATATGTTTTAAAATATTTATGAGGTAAAACTAAATATGTATACATATGTAAACCATAAATATGGTACAAAATCAAGCTTCACAAAGTTAACACATAGATATAACCACAAACTAATAAATATAATCTGGAATATTACCCCAGAAACTCCTTTTGAGATCCATTCTATCATTACATTATCCAGAGGTAGATACTACTCTGAACTCAAAAATCATGGATTAGTTTGTCTTTATACTTTATGTAAGTGAAATGAGAGTATATGCTACTTCCTGTCTGGTTTCTTAGATTCAACATTATGTTTGTGAGATTCTTTTGAGTTTGCTACTTATAAGTATTCTATTGAATGAATCACTAAAATTTGTTGATCTACTGTTGAATATTTTTCTTTGGTTGCTTTTAGAGATTTTCTTTTTGTGTATGTTTGACAATTTTACTGAGTCATATATTTCTTTCCTTTCTTCCTTTCTTTCTCTCTGTTTAGGGTGATGCCTTTTATTTGTTTTGAAGATTTTTAGCTCTATTTCTTGATATATTGTACACCTCAATCCTATCTCCTATCCATATAGGACTCCAATTATTTTATTTTTCCTTATTTTAGAGCGCAAGTGGGGAAAAGGGCCAGAGAGACAGAGAGAGAATCTCTCTCATAGTCTCAATCTCATGACCCTGGGATCATGATCTGAGCCTAAATCAAGAGTAGGGCTCTCAACCGACTGAGAACCACCCCCGAGGTACCCCTAGGGCTCTAATTGTACACATGATAAATATTTTCATTGTGTCCTGCTTTTCTTGTACTCTTTTCTAGGTTTGTAATCATTTCCCCCTCCTCTAGAGAGGTTTAGTCTGTATTCCCGTTGACCTGTTTTCAAATTAACTAATTCTATCTTCTGGGAAATTTCCCTTGCACATGTGTGCTCTTCTGTCACAGAAATACTGAAGTATTTCTTTATAAACGTTTTTTAATTGAGGTGTAATTGACATGTAACACTGGTTTCAGGTTGTGCAACATAATATTTGTACACATTACAAAATAATCGCTATAGTAAGTCTAGTTACCATCTGCCATCATATTACCTTAACTTTTAGGATTTTCTCTTGGCAACGTCCTACTATGTTTTACAATATTATTGACTATAGTCAGCATGCTGTATAGTAGTCCCCATGTCCTATTTTATAACTGGAAGTACTTTTTGACCCCCTTCACATATTTTGCCCCCTCTCTTCTGGCAACCACCATTCCATCCTCTGTATCTATGATTTTTGTTTTGTTTTTTCATTTGTTTTGTTGTTTATATTCTACATATAAATATCATCATATGGTATTTGTTTTTGACTTATTTAGCTTTGCACAATTCCCTTAAGTTCCATATATGTTATCACAAACAGCAAAATTTCATTTTCCTATGGCTGGATAATATTCCATTTTGTGTGTATCATACTTTTTAATTCATTAACCTGCTGATACACTGTTGTTTCCCTATTTTGCCTACTATAAATGCTGCAATGGGCATCCATATCTTTTTGAATTAATGTTTTAGTTTTCTCCAGCTAAGTACATAGAAGTGGGATGAATGGATCATATGACAGTTCTATTTTTAATTTTTTGAGAAAAATTCATACTTTTTCTACAGTGACTCCACCATTTATATTCCCACCAATAGTGCACAAGAGTTCCCTTTTCTCTACATCCTGCCAAAACTTAATTTTTCTTGTCTTTCTTATAACAGCCATTCTAACAAGTGTGAGGTGATATCTCAATGTGGTTTTGATTTGCACTTCTCTGATGATTTGTGATGTTCAACAGCTTTTCTTGTACCTAGTGTCCATTTGAATATCTTCTTTGGAAAAATATCTATTTGGGTCCTCTGTCCATTTTTTAAATCAGATTTTTTGCTATTGTGTTTTATGAGTTCTCCATTTAGTGGTTTGCTTTTTTATTTTGTTGATGGTTTTCTTTGCTGTACAGAAACTTTTCAATTGATGTCCCACTTGTTTTTCTTTGTTGTCTTTTTTTTTTTTTAATTTAACATTTATTTTTGTGACAGAGACAGAGCACGAGTGGGGGAGGGACAGAGAGAGAGGAAGACACAGAATCTGAAGTAGGCTCCAGGCTCCGAGCTGTCAGCACAGAGCCCAATGTGGGTTCAGACCCACTGACCATGAGATCATGACCTGAGCCAAAGTGGTATGCTCAACCAATTGAGCCGCCCAGGCACCCAGTTATCTTTGCTTTTAAAGTGAAATCCAGATATTCACTGATGGGACCAGTGTTAAGTAGCTGACCATCTATGTTTTCTTTTAAATTTTTATGGTTTCAGTTTTTACATTCAAGTCTTTAATCCATTTTGAATTAACCTGTGTGAATGGTATAAGATAGCAGTCCAGTTTTCCCCACACCATTTAGTGAAGAGACCATCCTTTCCCCATTATATATTCTTGACTTTTTGGTGGGTCACAAATTGACATTTATGCTTGTGTTTATTTCTGGGCTCTCTATTCTGTACCATCGATCTGTTTTTATACGTCAGTTCTATATGGCTTTGATTATTAGAGCTTTGTAGTATAGTTTGAAATTAGTGAATATAATGCCTTCAAATCTGAGGTATTTTTTCAGTATTGGTTTGGCTATTCAGGATCTTTTGTGGTTCCACATAAATTTTCAGAGTGTTCTCTTTCTGTAAATTTTTGAAGAGGTTGCATGGAGTCTATATATTGCTTTGGGTAATATGGACATTTTAATAATCTTCCAGTTCATGTGCATGGAATATCTTTCCATTTCTCTGTGTCATCTTCAATTTATTTCATCAATGATATAGTTTTAGTGCACAGGATAGTGACCTTTAAATGTATTCTTTGTTATCCAACTTAGCTTGGCAGTTAGGCTTGTGGGGAGAAGACTTGTTTTGATTATGCTTCAAATTCATCTGGTCTTTTTCTCATTGAACTTGTTTAAATCACTTTTGCAACCAAAATGGCTCTTAACACTATCTTATTTTATTATATACAGCATTCGATTTCAATACTTATCTTGCTTGAAATACAAGCTACATGAAAATAGTATAATTTTCTCTTATCAAAACATATTCTTCACATGGCTTCCAGGACTCTAAATATGCATCATTTCTTTGGGTTGCATTTTCTTAGTCTCCTTTGCAGAGTTACTTTTATTTACACATTCTTTAACACTGGAGTTCTCCAGACTTCTATTTTTGGCCTTTTAATATTGATGTCTATGCTAATTCCCTAAATTATGTCATCTGATAGCAGTCTTTACATGCATCTGTGTATTGATGATTCCTAAATTTATATCTCTGAGCCAGGCATCTTAGAATCTCTAGAGTTACATACCCAACTGACTACTTGAAAATTTTACAAGTTTCTAGTAGGCTTCTGAAGTTTCCTTTTCTAATATACAGTTAATCCATTAATTTCCAACCAATTCTGTTTTTCTTGCATTCTTCCCTCTTTTCCCCTCAAAAAGTTAATACTGTTGGACTTATGTAAAGAACATATTTACTTTTCAACAGCTCTATTGCTACCTCTCTGTTTCAAGCTCCAATATGTCACTCATGATCTTTTTAGTCGGCTCCTCAGTGTCTCTATGCTTCCATCCTTATGTTTCTTTGGTCTATTGTCAACATAGAAGTTGAACTCTATGAATTCTATAAAAATGCAAGTTAGACTGTTATTTCCCTGCTTACACTTTAGTTGCTTCCTTTCTTATTCAGAGAAGATTCAGTTATTCTGTCCTTTAAGGTGCTGCTTAGTTCTACTGTTTCCTTGGACATATCTCCTAACACCTTATTCTTCCACATTTGCATCCTCCCAATCTCTGGAAGACCCTTTGCATTTGCTATTTCCAGATATCAGTAAGGCTTATTCCTTCACTACCTTAAATTCTTAAACTCAAAGATAATTTTCGCAGTGAGAGCTTCCTTAGCTATGCTATCAATAATTTCAGTCATTCTTTGGAGACATCACATATCATCATACAAAACTTCATTTTTTTTCTCCTTGACACTTGCTATGCTCAAGCTTTCTATTTTATGTATGCAATATATACCTTTCTGTCAGTAGAATATAAATTGAATGAGTGTAGGGATTTTGTCCAGTTTGCTGCTTCTCAAGCACACACAAAAAAGTAATTGGTACATTGAGTGCCCCAACAATATTATTTATATGAATTAATACATTTTATTCTGTGGTCCAATACAGTGTTTTCAATACTTCATGATTAAGGTCTCCTTTAGAAACGTAACACATGTCTTTTCCACTCAGATGTTCATGGTGGACACTTGAAGGTGATCAAGTGTGCTCTTGCCCCACAATGTAAGGTAACAGTGGCAAACTCTGCTCCTTGCAAAGAACAGACTTGAAGTTTTGAGTGATTGTTTTTTATTCAGGTGGAATTATTAGGAAGGGCATTGTGGCCAAAAATTAAAGTAAGCCAAGTTCTTGATCTTTTCGTCAATACATCAATGCTAAAACTCCTAATTTTATTGGTACCTGTTTAATACTTTTATCTCTTACTTGGTTTTAAATGTAGAAAGTAAAGATGGATGGATGCTTAATAATGAATCCTAGAAAAATAAAATTCATTGTAAAATAAATTGAGTGGAATTTCCTATGTAAACTGGCATGTACTTCATTACTAAGTGGACAACTTTAATTTTTAGTACTTTGGTAAATTTTGTAAATACAAAATAAAAATTTTGTATTTTTATTTCAATGGTTTGCAACTATTTATGTTGAGGCCAGTTTTTCACTACTGTAGATCAAATGTGTGGGCTTAGAAAGTACAGTCCAAGTAGGCCTCTATAGCTTAACTTGAACTTATCTACCCATGTCTTTTTAAATAATTACATTTGAGGCAAAGATTATGTTAAAGGGAAAAGAAAACAATTTACTAGTTAAAATTCACCTCCAACAATATCTATGATTGCATATAAGGTTTATAGGAATTAAGGGAATAGGGTTTTGTTTTGTCTTCAATATTTTGTTAGTGCCAGATTTCCAGTCTGATTTCAGCCTATAGAACATTCTGTTGGATGTTTTGTGCAAAGCAAAAATAAGCAGTGTTAGCACAAATTCTTCTGTTCCTATATAGAATATTTTAATCTAAGACTAAGGAAGAAATGGTAAGATAATTTTGGAATTATGTGCTTGTCCTTAGCCCACTAAACTCTGCTTATGACCACTACTACATCAGAGAGACATGGGGAGGCTTTACCAATAGAAAGGCTATTAACTTTATGATACATCATTCATTTTAAATAAAGAGAATATGACGTCTTTAAGGGTCCAGAAATTAAAAAATGGTTTCAACCCCAATGTTTAAGTCATGCCTTTCAATTAAAAGACCATTGCTCTTTTCCTAGAAATACATTTTGCTCAGAAAATGAACGTGGGGTTTTAAAAATATATTTCCCCCTTAATATCAAAACAGGAGTAGTTAATATCTGTTTTTTCTCAAAAAGAGATTTTATTACCCCTTTTAAATGTTATCACCAAGAAATATATCTTCTGTAGAGTGCTAGCCTCATAGATAAATGAATAGTTTCTGTGTATGTTAGACTATGTTACATATAACTTTTTATTTATGCACTTACCAAACTAGTTGAACATTCCCTAGCTTGATTGAAATAGAGACAAACTGAAAGGATTATGCATATATTTCTCTTCAATCTCCAAGATCATAAAGGACATTACCATTGTTTGATATATTCTAAGATATAGGTCACTAGCAAACCTAGTCAGCCCTGACATACTATTCAGTATTTAGGAAAGCAACCACAGGACAGTAGTTAGAGGTTTGATGACTGAGAAACCCTGGCTTACAGAATGTCATTATCCAGTTCTACAGAACTTTAAAGTTGTTCCTAATAATGTTTCCAACAAGCTGAGATTCATTTTAAGATCTTTATCAGATTGTTCTCTGGGAAATGGGATAAATGGGAACCCATGAGTGACTATGCATAAGGGTCAGAAAAGGAAGGTATGGAAAAAAAATCTAAGATAACCAACCAAAAGTCCTTGCTTAATTCTATCAGTATCTCTGCTCTACTTATTCTCCAATGCAGTTGTTAAAGCTAATAATAATCCTCTTGTTTTAGGTATTATAAAACAAGGCTACATTCTTTTTAAGCACTCTCAATAATTAGATAAATTCTATTAATACAAGGATGCATCAACTCCTTAAACAGAGACTTTTCAAGGCACCATCCTATTGTAAAAATGTCCATGAAGCATTTTTCATAGGACATTTAAATGTAGAATACATTACTTCATATTTCCTTGTGGGTTTTAAAATTTATCTTCTATTCCACCCATGGCCATTATTATCATTAATGCACAATTATTAAGGGATTATTGTGTGCTAAGCCTTATAGTGTACATTTGACTTCCCCTCATTACAGAAAGTTGCATTTTAAAACAAGTCATTGGTCTTCAACTTCCTTTTATTTCACTTTCCAGGAAGTTCCACATCTTACTGTCTCTTCTTAGAACTTGTAACTCTTCCCTGTTATCTCTTCTTGACAGTTTCTCCTGTATTATAGCTTCATGGAGATGTTTCACATTTTATTCTAACTCCTGTCATTTGCTTGACACTGCACTTCTAAACCAAAAAAAATATATATACTGCATATTAGTGTTTCTCATAGGAAAGATTCCGGCATTTTGTGTGAGACCATTATTCTTGATATAGGAATGCCCCTCTTATTAGAGGATTACTGTTCCTGACCCTGTTCAAAACATTTCATGAAATAGCCTTGCAAGTACATCATTGAAAAAATGTTTCCATGCTTTCCCAAATGCCCTTTAGGGGAGTGATGCCATCTTGCTTGAGGACTACTGCGTCTAAACAAACTAAGTCAAAGACAGGTCTATTCTTACACTGAAGAGAATATTCTCCAAAATTCATTACAGTATTTCTACTGACCTATTAGAATAATGCCTGTTCTATTTTACAATAAATAGATATATTATTGCATTGGATTCTGACCCAGAATTGATGGAGGCATGGCCCTGGGCATGACAGGGCTGGCTGGACTCATTGGACTTGGTGTATCCAAGCCCAAATCATGAATGAGACCTCACCTCCCCCTCTCCTCAGGAATACATGTGAGCCCTTGGAGGACACCTCAAGAGGGGTGTGGACCCATCCATCCTTGCTGTCCCTTTCTCCTCCTTCACCCTATCACTGTCTTCTGGCCTTCAGCTTCTTCTCCCTGAGATGTATCTGATAGCCCCAAACTATGTGCTCAGGGAATATTGGTAAATAACACTGGGTTCATGGGAAAACAAACAAACAAACAAACTTCACATTTGAACTTAAAACAATAGCTAAACACTAAGTTTGTCCTCTCTTGACAGGTTCAGGGAAATAATGTCATCAAAATTAAGAGAAAGAATATCTGAGCCAACTGAAAGTATATTAACAAATAAATTTGACAAATTTAACTTTTACATAGACTTAAGTTGTTCAATATTTCATTTCAATATAAATGAGAAGTAATAAAAATTGAGGATGGGAGAGCTATGTTGAAATGTAGTTTGACTTGTTTTTTGTTTTTGGGTTTTTTTTTTTTTTTTTGCAAATCAGTTTTACCACTAACATGGAAATGGAAATGAAATAATAAAATCCCAATTTTTCATTATTCGCATTTTAAAATGTAAAACATAGAATACATAGAACATACAATTTGTACCATAAACACAGCATTAGTTTGCACTCAAATGTATTTTTGATTAAGGAAAAAGACTATATAGGGCATCTGGGTGGCTCAGTCGATTAAGTGTCTGACTTCGGCTCAGGTCAGGATGTCACCGCTTGTGAGTTTGAGTCCTGCATTGGGCTCTGTGCTGGCAGCTAAGAGCCCAGAACCTGCTTCAGATTCTATGTCTCCCTTTTTCTCCCTCATTGTCCCTCCCCCTCCTCTCTCTTTCAAAAATGAACATTTAAAAATATTTTTTTAAAAAAAGGAGAGAGACTGTAGAGTTTGAAGTTCAGGGGATGCTAGGTTGTATTTTGCTAACTCTTTGGAGTTACATTTTTATGTCTACAGGAAAATAGCGTTAGCATTATTCAAGAAGTATTTACACAAATAGTTATGAAATTAAGAATTTCAGATTTCTAAATTATCAAAAAGGAATATAAAAACAAATTCAGAATTATATCTATAATTTATTGAACACTAATATGTCCCAGGCTTTATCTACTTCCTGAGTCTTTATTTCTCTTTCTACCATGTCAAATAGTTTCTCATTTAATACTTATTACAACATTTGAAGGTACCTTACATTGCTAAAGAGCAGAAAGCTAAGGATTATAAATTTAACGTTCTAAATACCACATAAATAAACAAGCTACAGCACCAATATTGGTATGTAAATCTATACGTTTCTAAGTGTTTTAAGCAATATCTACTACTCAGATTAAAAAATCAAACATAATTATATCATAATTTGAGAAAGTTTTACATGCTAGAAAACACAGATCAGCTTTAGTTACTTTTCTGGCCCAGTTATTTCATGTAGATAATCATGGCAATGTTTGCTTCTATGCTTACTCCCTTTGTGGTTTTCTTTAACCTCAAAATTTCCTGTTTCATTGAGATCAAAGATAATTTCTTAAATAATAGAAAAAGAGTTTTAATTATTTTATTATAATTTATATAATTATGCTTTTGTGGATAAGTTGGAAAAGACTAAACAAAGGATAAGATGAAAAATACCTATGCCATATAGCTATAATCCCCGTGTTTATATGCTCCAATATATGCTTCCAGAAAAGAGCTAGGCTGCAGAATAAGGCAATTTTACAGGGTCCTCAGAACTGCCTTTTTTTTTTTTTTTCCAACGTTTATTTATTTTTGGGACAGAGAGAGACAGAGCATGAATTGGGGAGGGGCAGAGAGAGAGGGAGACACAGAATCGGAAACAGGCTCCAGGCTCTGAGCCATCAGCCCAGAGCCCGACGCGGGGCTCGAACTCACGGACCGCGAGATCGTGACCTGGCTGAAGTCGGACGCCCAACGGACTGCGCCACCCAGGCACCCCCAGAACTGCCTTTTAAATGGAAAAATTTTTTTTCAACGAATGAGTTTGATGTCATATTCACATCATAGTGAACCACACTAAATATGTTGTGATTTTAAGGCACATGGGTAAAAAGTTGAGGCCAATGTTTTTTGTAAAACACATACAGAGTTGGATCATTTCAAAAACTAAACTCAGGTTGGAACTCAGGTGACAATCTCTTTCAACTAAAGTTTTGATGTTGCACAGTTTAAACTTTCCATTTTCTAACATTACCAAATATGATATATTAAAGATTATGTCTCAATAGCTAATTACAGAGACTCTAAAGAGTACCTTATATCAATGTAGTGAAAACCATTTCAAGCATTTTGAACTTCTTGCAGATATTATAGATAATCTTAAAGTTTCAAAAGTCAAAAATGCCACACTAAAACTTCTTGGTAAACATTTATTCCAATATGTATACTCAATTATGAATAGCTTTTTAAGCAAAAATACTGATTCCTTTTTCCATATTTTCTGTACAAATGTTTCATGTAAGAACTTTTGTAAAAATACACGTAGGCTTACAGAATTAGTATTTTATATTTTAGTTCCCATTTACACAGACATATTTAAGAATAAAGAACATATAATTATAAAAATAATCAATTGTATTACTAATACTTTTTAATGTACCTGAAATGATTATCACACTGTAAATTATTTCATATTTTTTGTGCAATGCTCAGTAACCTATTTATATGTTTTTTTCTTGGACTAAATTTGTTCTTACATTTATCTGATATTAAAGGAGCTTTATAAGTTAAAATTTTTTAATGTTTATTTATTTTTGAGAGAGAGAGAGAGAGGAAGACAGAACATTAGTGGGGGAGGGGCAGAGAGAGAGAAGGAGACACATAATTGGAAGCAGACTCCAGGTTCTGTGCTGTCAGCACATAGCCTGAAGAGGGACTTGAACTCACAAACTGCAAGTTCATGATCTGAGCTGAAGTCAGATGCTTAACCAAGTGAGCCACCCAGGTACCCCAAAAGGAGCTTCATAAGTACAAATGTACATAACTGAAATATTTTAAGTCTTTAACCATTTTGTGTATGTCTTACCTTCGATTTACCTATATACGTAAAATAACTCTAGGCTCTTTGTCTTCCAAGTTAAATTTTTATTCAACAAAAGTTTTGATGTAGGCAAAAGTTGTTGACTATGAAGGCTATTAAAAAACAACAGCAACAACAGTATTTCATAGGAAATGGATTATAAAGCCTCTGATGTAAAAATAGAATAGATTATATTCTATAGAATAGATTATATATGTATATATACATAAATACATGCATGGGTATACATTATATAATATAAAATATAAAACTTATAAAATATACTTTTTATAATCTAATTTAAGTTTTTGGTAACAACGACATATTTGATTATGCATCCAAATAGATTTTTCAGATTATCTGTGATATATATGGTTATTAGATTAGTTCCTTACAACCATGAAAAATAAGACATTTCGCTGGATTTCTTAAATTTGAAAAGTGAAAATACAGCATCATTTAGAAAGTTTTATTTAAAATAAAGGATGTTATTTCTGCTAGTTAGTAAAACTTAAATAGTAGTGGCTAAATTTCTCACCAAAAATAAAATATTTGCTATCAGCAATAAGATTGATTTTAATATCTTATTTCATTAACTCTTAGAATAATTGGACTAGAAGGAAAATTCAAACTGAAAGAATATCACAAGGGATGTAACATAAATCTATATTAAATAGTTAAAATCAATTGCTGGCACCTAGTTTCTTATTTTTTCCTGAAGCTTAGATTATTTATCAAAAATGAATAGAACAGCATTTCTTTAAATTTATTCCGATACTTTAGGAAAATTAAATTTGAAAGGAGATGGGAGATTTGAAAATGGTATCGTGTTAATGATAAATTCCTGATTTTGATGATTTTACATTGTTCATGAAAGAGGAGGTCTTTGTTTATAAGAAATACATAGTGAAATATTTAAGGATGAAGACAGTATTATAATCATTCGTTCACATTAAGTATTTGGAATAAAGTGTAAACAATTTTTGAATCTGGAAAGGGCATATACGTCATTTCTTTCAATATTGTAGTATTCTTGCAATTAATTTTTCTTTGTTTAAAAGAGCCAAGAAAAAAAAAAGTAAAAAATTTAGTTAGCTACTAAAAGAAATAGCCTATTAACCCAGGTAAGTGCCTTTTTCAGTTAAGATATAATGCAAGCAGTTTGAGGTACTCCTTTAGTCTCCAGACATATTTTTAACTTTATTTTTGAAATGGTAACAAGGCTCTCTATCCAGTTTATTGCAGATAAAGCAATCACAGATTACCAAGGAACAGTTGAAGGCTTTTGAAGGGGAGTTAACAAAATAATTAATATTTTATAGGTCAATTAAAATGGACGTTACTGTCCAGAGGAAAATATCCTCATCTTTTGTTTACAGTAAGATATGCTGAAGTCATATTAGAGGTTGATGTCTAAAAACAAACCATGAAATTAGACCACCTGTGTTCTAATCCATATTTTGGCTCTTCGCTCTCCCATAGGCAAGTAACTTAAAGCCTCTTCTTTCAGTTCTCAAAACTGTAAAATAGGTGCAAAAAAAAACTATTTTGGACTAAGAAAATATGTACACATAAACTCTTTAGAAAACATATCGTACAGATCATACATGGTAATAGTTATTAAATTTGTATGACTTGAATATTTTCTTCAATGGAAGTTTTTATAGAGCTCACCTCAAGCCCCTCCACCCTGTCACATGTTCCTCTTTGCTACTCTGTAGGATTCATGCCTAAGAAAATATTTGTAGTTTGGTCAGAGATCATTTTATGTAGGCAATTTACTCATCATTCATATATTCACTCAGCTATTCATTTATGTGTTGAATAATCTAGTATTCTTCCAATCTAGACGATAAAATACATACACAGAAATATTTAAAATCAAAGATATCATGGATAAATTCTAGGGGATTCAGCCTGAGAATTTAAGGATGTTGTGTGGGAGGTCTTGGGAAGGGTTAATAGAGAAGACCTAACATAGAGGCTATTTGAAGGTGTGGTTTGAAGGGTAAGGTTTCATAAATCAAATTGGGATAGGAAAGTATTCCAAATAAAAGAGATATCCAGCTACAAACTTGCTGAACAGATTCTCAAAACCAAGATAGTATTAAAAGTTTTATTAAATTATAGTTAATATCATCTCTCTTTTATGGTCTTTTAAAAGAGTCTTCTGCTCTTTAGATTTTTTTTTGAGAATGCTAGGTCTTTAAAAATAGAGCTCTCAAGATTAATTTAGTCAATACGATGTCTCATTCAATGTGTGTATGGCAAAGGAGCAAGGCCAGAAGTCCAATGAAAGGTGATTCCAGTTATGAGGTATAACCTTGTAGCAAGAGGAATCCCAACAGTAAACAATAGAAGAGAGTTTGGCTCCAAGAACCATAAAATTCTACAGAATAGATTTAACAAGGAACATGACCAAGAAACATAACCTCTATAAAGAATGCTATAAAAGTTTATTAAGTAATATAAAAGATTTGAATAACTGGAGAGATACATTATATCTTTGGATAGAAGACCGCATAATGCAAAGATGGCTGAGTGCTAGGTTTAGTGTATTTTAATCTAGACCCCAAAAGATTTTATCTTTAAGATTCTCTAAAATCATTCCAAAGTTCATATAGAGAAGATGATGAACTAACTAATTTGAATAAGCTTGGTTTTTTAGTATTTCTATCAGATCTATTTAAATTCAACCAAAATAAAAGTGTAGTATTAATTTATGAATTAACAGAACACATACAGAAAAATGGTATTTATTTCTATGAGTATTATTATTTCTATGAGTATTCTATTCTATGCGTATAACTTAAAACACATAAACTAATAGAGAAAACTCACAAAAGGGTATTTGAATAAGAATAGCAACTTTGAAAAAAAATGTTTAGGCAAACCCCTTATCATACTATATATATATTTTTTTATCTGAAGAATACACCATAAACAACACTAGAAAATAAAAAATATTGCCTAATTCTGGAAAGATAATAGTCTAAGATTAAAAAGTATAATTGTATAGAATCTAGTCATAATTATAATTACATAATTTCACCTTACTGTGTCAAATGTATGTATATAAATATATATATGTGATTGAGAAAATATATTTACTGTATTTCTCATAAGCATTTCACCCATTTGTAAAATCATACCATAGTAAGCAAAAATGTTAATTCATAAAACTCAAACGGAGATATATTAGATATTGCCTACTAAATCAACCACATTTGAAAACTCAGTGTCAAAAAATCTTCATCAACATTGATCATCCTATTACTTTCAAAAAGGGTTGGCATTATAAGATGAAAATGCATTCATATCCTTTAACTCTTCACGTTTTTGGGAAATTATTAAAGAGAAGTAGTAGAATCTATTAAAAAGAAGTACTACTAAAATGTAGTTTAAGAAGTATTGTGATAATCGTTCCATTATCATAAACATACTCAAATTATAAATGAATGTTTGGTCCTTTGATGAAAATATGTGCACCCATTCAAAAATGAGTTACAGAAACAATTGGTAAACATTGTTTGTGAAAGGCACTTCGTATGTATGTATGCATGTGGAAGGAAGAGTACTTAAAGTTATTTTATTTCTCTGAACTTCAGTGTCTTCACCTATTCAAAAACCTCACAGAATTTTTGTAAGCACAAAAGAAGGAAGGAAAAAAAGCTTAAAGTACACTGGAGTGGTTTAATACGTGGAAAACACATCTAAAGCACACAGAAAAGTCTATACATTAAAAAAAAGTTATACTTGCTTTTGCCTATGTTTTTCATTAGCAAGCTTTATAAGTTTATGTAACACTTTAGATTCAAATAGGAGTAATATTTTAAACACTTTTATGACTTGAATTATGCATATAGTGTTACGTTCAGTTATGCACTTCACTTGAATCAACTAAGAAAATATAGCTCTTTAAATTTTCGATAACTGATCACACCTTCCTCATCTGTTGTGTAACAGAAAATTAAACTTGCCAATAAGCAGTATATCAATCTTTTCAGGGTTGAGCTGCCTCTGCTGCATTTTAAAATGTGCTTTTTAGTAGCTAGACAAAACGATATGTCATCATAATAAATTTGCATTGAACAAGGGAGTATTATGTAATCTGTTCGACACATAAGGTACTTAATATAGTCTTTTTTAGAATAATAAGAGGGTAAGAGGTCAACAAATGTGCCTCAGCACAGAGAAAGAATTTACAAGACCACTATGTCTTTTTCTCTATGTTTTGCTCATTAAGCAACTTTTTTTAAATTAATCTTCTGATAAAAACTTGATTTTCCGAGTACTGAAATGCTGAGAAAGAAGTATGCTGAAGGATAAAAACTAGTATTTAAAATATTGAAAATGTGTAAATCTATTCCTAAAGGTGTGAATTTTCCTTTTAATATTTCAACCAGACTCTTGTCATTTTGAGTAACATGAATCAATTCTTGAAGTCAAAAAGAGTTGAACATTCAAGTCTGAGAATTTGAAAACTACAGCCTGGCCTCACACACAAGTGACTTGAGAAGGGCTGCAGAGGAAGACATTTCAACCTTTCAACAAACACCAGTGTTTAATATGGGCAAATGATCTTTTCTGACGCTTCCTGGGGGAAAGAACTATGTAAATGAGCTTCAAGTTTCCTACCTCCATTCTTCCAACATTTCCAAACTTGTAATTTGAGGAAAGCAGTGATCCAATACTTCACCATCTTTCTCAATTTCTGGGATCAGATATACTGGTGTATTTTTTTTTAATGTACAGGTTTTTCCTAGTTCCTGGGAACTGATAGGAAAGGCTAGCTTGTCTACACATTCTTCTTTATTTTATTTTATTTTTTTTTTAAATTTTTTTTTCAACGTTTATTTATTTTTGCGAGAGAGAGAGACAGAGCATGAA